>NW_028227274.1:69145064-69432564 GCF_978045245.1 Mus caroli
AAAGTTTGTAGCTGAGACAGAAGGAAGGACTATGCAGAGACTGCCCTATCTGGGGATCCATACCATAATCAACCACCAAATGCAGACACTATTGCATATGCCAACAACATTTTGCTGGAATGACCCTGTTATAGCTGTCTCTTGTGAGGCTATGCCAGTCCCTGGCAAATACAGAAGTGGATTCTCACAGTCATCTATTGGATAGAACATAGGGCCCCCAATGGAGGAGCTAGAGAAAGTACCCAAGGAGGAAAATATGTAATAAAAATATTAAAAATTAAAAAAAATATGCTCCATAGATCAGCTAAGCAAATAATAGTGCACTGTGAGCTTTGAATTGAATAATATATGTCTCCAGTCTTGGATTATTCTATTTCAGAAGAGATTTGTATATGAAAAATATACTTTTAGATGGTTAAAAAAATGGACTAATACAATCAGGCAGGGATAGTTTTCTTTTAAAATGATAAAATACTGTTGTAGGTCATTGTGTGAGGACTGAGATTAGTTCTATTGTGATTGAAATTTGGAACAATTTAAGAAAATCATTAGTGTCTTATGATGTGATTATCAAATATATTTACAGCCCTCTTTAAGCCTATTATATGTTTTAAAAATGATCAAAGTAGAATTACTTTAACATTAAATCTTAGGCAACCATATAACATTAATAAGAGTAATAAATCTTTCTTAGATTTCTCAGACCGCAACTTGACTGAGGAGAGCAAATTGACTGTGACAAACTTTGGGTGGCAATACAAATTTCCAAATGCTCCTTGAGAACCTGCTATGATTCCGACACTGTTCTGAGCCTGTTAGCTACTCATGTGACTTGAGTCAAGCATCACTGTAGCCTGTTTGGTCCTGTCTACTCCCTCCTTTGTAATTTTTCTTTTATGCTGTCTCTTAGAGTTTATCTTTGCTTATTCCAAATAGTTATTTCTGTATTTTTGCTTTTATAAGTCAAATTCAGTGAGTTGGATATCTTAAAATTAAAATGAAATTAGGTATGTGAGTCTTTGGCCTGTATGTATATCTGTGTTCCACATGCATGCCTGGTACCTATGGATGCTAGGAGAGGTCATTGGATAACCTAAAACTGGAGTTACAGAGGGTTGTGGTGGTCATGTGGGTGCTGATAATCAAACATGAGTTCACTGGAAGAACATCTAGCGTTTATATACATACATATATACTTGTGTGTGGACAACATTAAATGAACTCAGCAGCTTGCATTGCATTTATAAATTTATAAATACTATATATATGAATTTATAAATAGAATTCAAGAGAGATAGGATTATAGAAATGCACCCCTATAATGGTTAGCCCATATGACTCCCATGCATAATATTTAATAAATGATGGTAAGTTAGCACAAACTGGTGAAAACCACAATTAGAGTCTAGTACTATCTCATTATCCCATTAATGCAAATGGAGGAGAGAAAGGCATTTATAAAGTGGTAATGCTTTATCACTACGTTCCAGTCTAAAACTTTTTCAATAATCTCCGTCCTTCAATCACTGTCATAAAACTTATACTTTAAAATAAGAGCGTCTGATCTTAGCCATTCTGACTACTGGTGTGAGGTGGGATCTCAGGATTGTTTTGATTTGCATTTCCCTGATGACTAAGGATGTTGAACAGTTCTTTAGGTGCTTCTTGGCCATTTGGTATTCCTTGGCTGAGAATTCTTTGTTTAGCTCTGTACCCCATTTTTAATAGGGTCATTTGGTTCTCTGGAGTCTAACTACTTGAGTTCTTTGTATATATTGGATATTAGTCCTCTATTGGATGTATAGGATTGGTAATGATCTTTTCCCTAAGAACAAAAACTCAGGTGACAGCAGATTCTGGAAAGGATGTGAAGAAAGGAACATGCCTTCATTGTTGATGGGATTGGAAGCTGGTACAACCATTCTGAAAATCAGTCTGGCAGTTCCTCAGAAAATTGGACCCAGCTATACCACTCCTGGCCATATACATACACACACAAAAAGCTCTAACATATAACAAGGACACATGCTCCACTATGTTCATAGCAGCCTTATTTAAAATAGGCAGAAGCTGGAAAGAACTTGGATGTCCTTCAACAGAGGAATGGATACAGAAAATGGAGTACTACTCAGTTATTAAAAACAACAAGTTCATGAAATTCTTAGGCAAATGGATGGAACTAGAAAATATCCTGAGTAAGGTAACCCAGTTGCAAAAGACCACACATGGTATGTACTTGTTGATAAGTGGATATTCACCCCAAAATTCAGAATACTTAAGATACAATTCACAGACCACATGAAGGTCAAGAAGAAGGAAGACCAAAGTGTGGATGCTTCAGTCCTTCTTAGAAGGGGGAACAAAATACTAGAGGGAGGAAATATTGAGACAAAGTGTGGAGCAGAGACGGATGAAAAAGCCATCCAGAGACTGCCCTACCTGGGGATCCATCTCATATGCAGCCAATAAACCCAGATACTATTGCTGATGCCAAGAAGTGCTTGCTGACAGGAACCTGATATAGCTGTTTCCTAAGAGGCTCTGCCAGATCCTGACAAATACAGAGGCAGATGTTTGTAGCCAACCATTGGACTGAGCTCAGGGTCCCCAATGGAGGAGGTAGAGAAAAGACTGATGGAGTAGAAGGGGTTTGTAACCCCATAGGAGGAACAGCAATAGTATCAACCAATCAGATCCCACAGAGCTCCCAGGGGTTAAACCACCAACCAAAGACTAAAACTGGAGGGACCCATAGCTCCAGCTGCATATGTAGTAGAGGATGGCTTTGTTGGGTATCCATGGGAAGAGAGGCCATTGGTCCTGTGAAGGCTTGATGCCCCAGTATAGGGGAATGCCTGGGCAAGGAGATGGGAGTGGGTGGATGGGGGGCACTCTCATAGAAGCATGGGAAGGGGGGATGGGATAGGTGCCTTCTGGAGCAGAAACTGGAAAAGGGGAGAACATTTGAAATATAAATAAATAAATGAATAAATAAATAAAAATCCAATAAATAAAAAAAATAAGAAAATAAAATAAAGACTGTGATGCTGTGGAAATATCAACATCAGACTCATCTTTCTGTGGAGCTTTCCTAAGTAGTTGTGAGCACTCTTCCTTGGTCACTATCGATGGTCCCCTGCTTAACTGACTCTTTTACTTCCCCCAGCCCCCATATTTGTTTTACCTGTATGTATGTCTTTGCACCACATATGGGCAGTGCCCAGGAAGGCCCGAGGAAGTAGGATGATCGCCAAGTGTTATGGTTTTTATTTTTGTAGTGTTTTAGCTTTTATTTATCAGTTAACCTTTTCAGAGATGCTTTTTATTGGACGTTTAATCTCCATTTCACAATATAGGAATGAAAGATTTTGGAGGTAGAATGATTGTGTCTAAATTTACATTCTGAGTTGAGAAGTGGCCATCAAGAGAGGATAAATTTACCTTAACAACCCAAAGGAAATGTGTAGTTCATAGTTCACTTTCGTCTTTCATAATTATTGACTAGGTCAAATCTCTATAGAGATTGTTCAGATCTCCCAGTCACTGATGTGCCATGTATCTTTTCACTCAGGTACAAGCAAGGCAGGCTCAATTCTCCAACTATGTCTGTTCATGCAGTCATTCTCTGTACCTCAGACTTGGCTACATATATTTTTATATGCTAGTCTGTGTTGTTTTGTTTTCCTGTTGAAATTACCATCTTGAATGATATTCTTGCCTTGAGGTGTACTATGCACAATACTATATTTGATTATGTGTCTAGATACATTTCTAACATACAATTGCTTTCTTGAGAATATTAGCAAGACATAAGTACTACCAAGGCAGAAAAATATTTAAATAATTTATGAATAAATCCTATACAAAAATTATTAGCTCTAGTTTAAATTTTTCTTTTATTTCTAGAATACCATCAGCCAACTTTCAACCCAATCCAGTTGAGAATAGAAACTCACTGTGAAGAGCCAAAGTATAATTGGAAAATTAATTTGCTCATTCTTAAACCCACACAATGAATACCAAATCCAAATTACTTTTGTATTATCCTGCATTTTCACTTGTTATCCTCTTGATCCCCTTATTAATATGGATGTTTAAGAGTTGAATATTGTGAGTACTAAACTAACATCCATCTTCATCTTGTCAAATGCAGCCATTTGTCTGTACCCATCTTTGAGAAAGCATCCATCATGTATGTAGAACAGGACATCAGAGCGTGCTGTGAGGAGTGTACTGAATATTTAGAGTGAGTTTTTGGGACATTTGAGGACTGAAGTATTGCTGAAGACTGAGAAAACTGTTTGAAAGAGAAAACTAAGCATGTGCTAAGAATTTATGCTGTGGGATTTCCAAGTCTGCATTTAGGTCAAGCAAAGACAAAGAAACCAAACACAGTTTAGGGCATTTCCACCCTAGCAGAGCAGTGGGTATCATGATTTACTTGTCATTATCTCAAGACAAATGTGCTTTATTCAACTCCCAAGTGGCCAGAAAGAATAGCAGAAAAAAATGATCACATCTTTCTTTCTTTAATGAGGTCAAAGACTAAAACCTTACATTTCCTTTATTCAAAGACTTAAGCTTCCTCAGCCATGTATACACCAACTTCTCTGCCCTATTCATCTTTAAACTGCCTTGGAAGAGAGTGAAAGCAGTGCTAACTGAGAGAAGTGGAAATGGAACCTAAATGATGACAAAATGGATTGTCATCATTTAGGTTCAAATATATTTGCTTTGTATTTGTCTTGATTTGATATATCATTTCCAAATTAATATATTCATTGAATATCAATTCATTGATTTCAGTATTTTTGTTTCTAGCTTTTGAAAATCCAACAAATAACCTTGTTGGTTTTCTTTAAATATATAATCTTCATTTAACAGCAGGTTGAATAGGAATTCTTTTAAGAGAATGAAGCCTTCCTAGAATCCATTCCCCCATTCTAAAAATACACAAAACCAAAAATGCAATGGTGGCTTTAAAAATATACAATTGTGGCCATCATTTCTATCTAAGAGTCAGAGATAATACGAATTTGAATTTTTCAATGCACATAGAACCTGGGAGTGAGAATGAATTTCCTAGTGCATCCATTCATTTGCATTCTTTAACTGAGTGGAATCTTATGGGGATTTTCTAAAGATTAATGTTTTAGCTTAGCATACGAAGTAATGGGTCTCATTATGTCATTTTCATACACATGTGCCATTAACTTTGTGCCCATTTGTTCCTTATGGAGATTTTTATGTATGCTCAGATGGGAGTGGAGATATATAGCTTCTCCTTGTACATCACATGCACTACGTTGTCCATGAGTTCACGGAGGGCCAAATTCCACAGTGATTTACCAGGAATCTATTCAGTTGGACTCTGATGGCCATATCTTTGACAGACATATGCAATAAGGATCCTCCCCTGTTTAGTGTTAAATATCCCATGAATGTGTCTTACTATCACATTCAATGGTGGATTTTCTACAATTTATATGCTTTTCCCATAGCACTCAGTGTGTTTGGTCTTTACAATTCAAGACTTCACCAAGCAGACTGACTTGGGGACTTCTGAGAGGTGTACAAGGCCAGTTGTAGCTGTGTTTATATTCTAGCCAGTCTTCTCCTAGAAAATGTTTCTGCTTTTCCACATCTTAATGAAATCAGGCACTCTCAGAATGTTAATGTTAGGGAAAAGTTAATCTCCTGTATTTCTATTTGGGTCACTGCTTCCAGTAATTTATGACTTAACTTAAAGCTCTAGAGTATGTTTGTCAAACCACATTCTTTAACATCCTCATTCTCAACAAAGGGTTATATTAATTAAAATTCATTATTACCTCATATACTTATCTTTACCATAGCATCTTTTATACTCTGATTTTTTATCTTTGATTTATGTTCCCCTCTATCATTATTCACTCATTCAACAAACATTTGTGGAACATCTACTGTACCAGGCATTTCTCCATGTATTGGCAAATGGAATGTTCAATCTTTGACAGATTTTTTAAAAAAAATTCAAATAAGTATTGTTTGATCTAGACCATGGTCATTTGTTAAGTCCTTCCCCTCACCTGGTTATCATCCAATGACCATCACACTGCCTTCTTAGAAAGTATGGTAATCTTCTGCCAATGTATTCCAAGGTTTCACTCAATGGTCTCACAGCCTGGCTGTGTCTAAATGTGAGACAAAGAATCATGGTGGAAGTGTTGGTCCAGAAAGCATCCATGAACCCCAAAAGACCCCTAAGGAGCCAACTCAGATGTAATCACAATAGGGTCTCTTTATTAGAAACTAGAGTTTGGGCTTACTCACTACCGCCCCACAGGACTGTTTGGTGAAGCAGCCCTGAACTCTCATTAAGGCAAGATTTTATAGGAAATGGGAAGCAAGGGTGGTGGGTAACAAAGGGGATATCCAGCCTGGCAAGCATCTAACTGAATATTTATTGTATACCAAGAGGTGGGTGCTTTGA
Source organism: Mus caroli (assembly GCF_978045245.1). NCBI lineage: Eukaryota > Metazoa > Chordata > Mammalia > Rodentia > Muridae > Mus > Mus caroli. Next base: position 69,151,537 of record NW_028227274.1, read on the forward strand.
AGCAAGACTGTATACAATCATAAACAGTCTGAAACTACATCTGGAACAATCAGACTAATCTTTGATTAACTGTTGCTAGGAAGTAGCTAGTGAGTAACTCTGGCCAAGGACAAGCCGTGAGTTCCTTCCTAGAACTTGGTTTTAGCTGCAGGTCAAATTCTAAGGTTTTGATTTTTTTCCTTTTTCTCTGAAGATGGAGGCTTGTCCCAAGATGGAGTAGGTTTGGCCTCTCAGAAACATGCTGTGGAGAACGTTTAATCGCCTCACCGTGGCCAGGAACAGAGAGTCCACTTTAATAGCTGAGCTCCTAACCAATTCAATTAATCTGAATATTCATAAATAAATTAATTCACTCCTGACATCAAGGAGTTCCTGGTCCAGTCACATCTCAAAGGACCCATCTCTAAATATAACTTCCTGGGAACCACCACTTTAACATATGAACTTCTGGATCACACTTTTTAAGTCCCAGTTATTAATCCTTAACTACTTACCATTGCTCTTAAATAAAATAACGCTTCAACTGTGCGAGGAAGACCTGCCAGATTAGTCCTTGTCTATCCTTCCAGTCAGAGTGTGTCTCAATCCCCATTGTCTCTGGGCTTGGTCACTGGACCTTATATAGAGTTCCCTCTAGTTTCATGGGTTTTGAACTTGCTTTTCCTCTTCACTCAAATGGTCCTTTCATTCCTGACTATCATCTCTGTTCTTGACTTCCCTTGTTAGAGACTCAAGGAATCTTTCTAAAATCTTCTTCATCAGGCCAAACTTCTTTGCTCTCACAACACTCTGACTGCCTTTATGTAATTTTCATAGAATTCTTATTCTACATCCGTTTCCATTTCATTTTACATCTTTGTTTTCTGAGACGGTGCTCCTCAGGAGCACAGGGGACAGAGATAAGTGTCTTTCCTACTGTCCTTCTAGGCTTCTAGCCTAGTCTTCGATGTTTTATGGAGACTACACAAACTTACTGATTTATAAATATTTAACGCCGCGAGACTTGGAATCTGAATGTGAAGGTAGGTTTTAATGTTGAGTATGTGAACTCAAAGAGGGCAGGTAAATGTTGGCAATAAGGAGGTACCTAAGACTTCTGGGATTTTATTCAAAATTTTTGTGATTATGGATTTTGAAGAAAAGAGCCTTGAGCTCTCATGAGATCCTAAAATGAAAAAAAGTAAAATTTCAAGGTTAATAAGAACTTGAGGGAAGCTCTCAGACTTAATTTTGTCTTTTTTTTTTAAATCATCTCTAATGCTGAAACACTTACAAAACTTTTATTTCATCAATAACATGGCAGGGTATTTATAAAGTCTGGAAAGAATGTGCTTAGTGATACATTAAACAAATTCAGCAGCACTAGGAGTCGATATGAATTTGAATGAGAATTCAGCTGGAGTTTCTCATCCTGATCTTTATTCTTTAAAGAGCAGAGACCTGGCCATAAACAGGTGAGGATTAAATTTCTGAAGGAGGATGATAGATGCAGGCTTGTGGCTGAGGTTCAGAGCTCCAGAGGGAATGTCTGAGGCAGGAAGTTAATGCAGAGTGACAGATTGATGCTTCCAGTGGATTTTACCCTATTACACAAGTAACTCTCTAATTAAAGCATTTGCTGCTTATATAGTTGTCACATCTAATAACTTAAAATTATCCTAATTTGAAACAGTATCTAAGAAACTCTAATTAAAGAGTTAATATGAATTTTTCAAGTATGGTACTACTTCTCTCCTTTATCTCCAGGCATTACCTAGTCCTGGGAGTTATAGGAAGCTTAAGAAAACATTGGTATATAGGTCTATAGATGGAAGGAGAATCCTGAATCCTTCTCTTAGGTTCTCATTCATATTTGAGACCAAAGAATTCATCTTTGAAGTAGATTTTCTCATGTCAGAACGTATGAAGAAAATGTGGTTTAAAAGGTTCACAAGTGTCAGAGGTTTCTAAGTAAGATGCTCATTAAAAATGTGTCCTTCTTTAAAAATAGTAGAAAACATTTCAGTCAAAAAGATCAGAATTAATTTGCTTTAAGATTGTCTAGAATGCAAATTGGAATAGATTTGATGTCTGTGTGCATGGAGAAGAAGTTTCTATCTTTTTTTCCCCCTCTCAATTACAACATCTAAAAGAAATGCATTTAACAGTCCGTTTAAACTCCATCATGTTGACTGCAAAGAGTTGTGCCAATTAAAGATGTCTGCGGCTTTCCAAGCTCAGAATGATTGCCTTCATATTGTTCTTCAATTACTCCGAATCACTAATGAAAAACCAAATGGGTTAGATTCCTATAAGGCTGGACACTCAAGAGCTGTCAGAAAGTCAGTGACACCCAAGAGCCGTCAGAAGGTCACTGACAAACAATTGTTGGCTTGTGTTTACCATCCCCACATAAAAGATCTCTCACAGAGCAAATGAATGTGTGAATGTGAAGTATGTTCCTTCTTCACAATGCCCCAAGGGAAACTCTTCAGCTTGAACAACTGGAGACATTTAAGGTCACTTTTAACAGTATGATCACAATGAAACATGACAAATATGTGGCAGAATGTTCAGATAATGATATAAGAGAGTCAGAACAAATAACCTAAGGGAGAAAGACAGGATTATCTTAGCTCACAGTTCCTAAAAGTTCTTAGCCCAAGACTGGTAGAAGGATGTGGCAGAGGACTGCTGTTCATGTCATGATGAACTGTAAACAGGACAAGAGTCAGGAAGGGGCCAAGGACACAATGTTCACCAGCACCATCACCCAGTGACTTAACTTCTTCAGCTAGATCCTATCTCTAAAGTTTTCAGGGCTTATTAAAATGCCACCAGTTGAAGATTATGTTAGTCAAGGTTCTATAAAGAATGAATAAGATCAAAGGGGATTAATTAGAGTGGATTACAGGCTGTGATTCAGGTAGTATGACAATGGCTGTCTCATGGTGGACAGACTGAGAATCTGGTAGTAATTAAGGCTATAGGACTGGACATGTCCGCATCCTGAACCTGATGCTAGCCAGAGTCCTAGAGGATTCCCTAAGAGCTGCTGACATTTAGTCTACATTGGAATGGAGAAATGGGCTCTAAAGACATAAATCAGCAACAGGATAAATGAACTTGAGAGAGAGAGGGGGCGGAGGAGAGGAGCGAGAGCAAGAGCGAGAGAGAGAGAGAGAGAGAGAGAGAGAGGGAGAGAGAGAGAGAGAGAGAGAGAGAGAGAGAGAGAGAGAGAGAGACAGACAGACAGAGAGAGACAGACAGAGAGAGAGAGAGAGAGAGAGAGAGAGAGAGAGAGAGGAGAGAGAGAGGGAGAGGGGAGAGAGAGAGAGGAAAGAGGGAGAGAGAGAGGGGGGGAGGAGAGAGTGAGAGGAGAGAGAGAGAGAATAGGAAAAAAAACAACAACAAATACTTTCTTCTTCCACATCATTTATGTGCATTGCCACCAGAGATGTGGCCCAGATTTAGGGTGGATTTTTCTCACCTCAAAAGATCTAGTCCCAGGTGTGCACAGCTGCTTGGCTTTTAGCTGATTTCAGGCATAGCTAAATGGACAAGCAAGCAATTAGGCTTCACAAAGATCAAAGACTTTAGTAGGCAAACCTGTGGGGAGGAACTCGTGTTTACACTATAGCAATCGCAAGTAGGACATGTTCACAGTCTGCTGCTGAAGCTCTGGCTGAGTTGGGAAAGGGACTAGAGCAATTCCGTCATGACTGTCTTTCATGAGACAACAAACTAAAAGGTCAAGAAGACTTCTCTAATTTACAGGCATAGATAAAGAAAATCGATGTAACTCATAATTACCACCCACCATAAGAACAATAGAGAATGGTAATTGTAGCTTGCTTACCCTATTCTTTAGAGCCAACTCAGTAGATCGCTTCTCCTGTGTAGATCTGTAATTTTTCCAACTTAGTTTATAAAGAATTTTTAATATATAAAAGTATCAAACAGTGCCATGAACCCATGTGCCCTCATCAGCCTTTGGAGCAGTTACTATCCTGTACCTTCTCTGTGACTTCACAACTTGCCTTCCCGGTTTTATTTTTGTAAAAGCAAATTCTCGATCTATTGTCTTCATATGTTGATGTGTTTAGATTCTGGCATATCTAAGTTACACCTGCAGGCCACCTATGGCCAAGGTAGTTATGAGTATGCTCCAATGCAAAGTTGTAAACTTGCCTAAATGAGATTTCCTCACATTTGTTTCTGTAACTTGATTGTGAGATTTGCCAGTGTGAACCTGGTTGATCACAATGCCATGTTGCAATGTCAGAAGGTTGGCCATCCCTCCGAGGGCTCTTCTCAAAAGATGCCTCCATTTGTTTATTACATAGCCTGAAATGCCAGCAATAAGCTGCAAGTACGTCTTAGCCAACTTACATTTATTATTTGAAACTGGAATCAGGACCCAAAAAGTATCTTAATTTTTAAACTTGTGTTTCTGCTCCATTTCTCTTACTTTCCGTATTTTCATTCCCATTTTTGTTGTTGTTGTTGTTGTTGAAAAAGCCAAGTCTATTCTCATTTAGGCTTTTTCAGCAATGCACTTATCCACAAAGTGTGGTGTAATAGGGTTTTGGGTTTTTAAATTTCCTACATATTGATGATTGCAGATTCAATTTAGAAGATGAATTAGACTCAGGCTTGATTTATTTTGGCAAAAATCCTTTATATATTGATGTCAGTTTGTGCTGAGTCCTTGAGTGGGTCCATGGACTTGACTTTCTTGGGGAGGGTAGGAAATGAAGGAAAAAAATGCACATAGGCACAAAGAGAGAAAACTGGGATCTGATGACTCTGCCTGGCTCTCTGATGAAGAAGCAGCAATACCCCTGAAGTTCAATGTCTTTATTATATACAGTTGAACAGAGAAGTAAGTTTACTCCATATAGATGAACCATGGCGTTTATGATTGCTGATGAATCACAAAGGCAGACAAACTTGCAGATTCGCTAAAGCCAATCTCAGTAGGATAAGTTTATAAATGGAAGCAGTCTTCAAGCTGTGAACACTTGGATGGAGCAGAGGGGAGGTCTTTATGGTGGTCATCTTCATTCTCACTGTCAACACTTGGATGGAGCAGGGGGTAGTTACGACTGTCATCTTCATTACACATGGTCAACATTGGCACATGGACCAGAGAAAGGTCTTGCCCTCCCTCTGAGCCTCATCCCAGGTTGTGTTGTGGGGTGGCTTTGTCAATTTTCATATATCTAAGGTTTTGGGGTCTTCAACATGTCAACATGCCACTAACACCAAGTCACAGACAAGGCATCCTTCCCCCAGTGCTTCCTTTGTTCCCCACAGTACTGTTTCTTCTTCTGTATCATTTGTATCCATTGGTGATCACGAGTTAATTAAGCGAAGGATGAATCAATCATCCCTACTCTGTTTATTAGTAAGGTTGATTATATGGCAACAAGTTTATTAGATCAATAATGGTTATGTTTTATGCAAATAGCATAAGAGCATAATTCTGCCCATTATTTTCCTGACTAGTTTCCAGCATTTTGAGCACACTTCTTAACATTCAGTAAATGAAATTAATGAGGTATTTAGCATTAGTTTGGATTAGTAGCTTTGTGTAGTTTTATGTGCATCAGTCCATTATGACTCTAACCCTTACTGACATGTAATTGTCTCAGTGTTGGCTAGTGGAACCACATTCAACTTGGCTTCTGAGTCCTTTGACATTATTGTAGTAGTCTTTCTACAGTTTCTTTCTCCGTTTTTGTTTTAATGTTTTATTTTAAGCCTATTTTTCACACTTCCTTCACTATGTGTGGAACCAGCCATTTCTGATGAAGGGCCCTTTGTTGTTTTCAATGATAGAAGATATTTAAGTAACATAGTCAGGACACCTTATAAGAAGTGTCCATTATTCCTTGTACATCTTCTCAATAGAGAATAACCTCAGAGGGAGGGAGGGAGGGGAGGGCAGGAGGGGGGAGGGGGAGGTAGGAGAGGAAGAGGCAGAGGGAGAGGGAGAGGGAGAGAGAGAGAATGCATTATGAATTTGAGTTTATACTGCAATTTCATTGTAGTTCAGGGCTAGAGAAATTGCATGAGGATCTCTTTCTAATCATTGCTTATTTCCCATTAGTCCATTATTATCATCAACCTTATTTATATTCTTCACCTCACACTGCATGCTTATAATACTCATAGATAAATAATCAGTCCCATATTGATGACTAATGAAAAATGTTGAAGATGTATTAGATTTCTTTTCATCTATAACACATATGAATCTTAGAAGTGAGATGTGACCCCATCCCTCAACAGGGTGGGTGAGTGGGTGGGGGAGCACCCTCATAGAAGCAGGGGGAGCACCCTCATAGAAGCAGGGGGATGGGGATGAGGTAGGTGGTTTGCAGAAGGGTAACCAGGAAAGGGGATAACATTTGAAATGTAAATAAATAAATATCCAATAAAAATATATAAAATGTTTAAAAAAGAAGTGAGATATGATCAACACATCACCTATGTATGAAATAATATCTTTGGTCAAGATTCTGGTTTTCAGGTTTTAGTATAATTCCTATCTAGTTTGACTACTTTGTAGATTTAGAATTGTGCTCATTTGCTGCATTTAATTTAAACTGACATCATGTGCCTCTGGTTTTTGCCCATCCGGTTTTGCAGTTCATGCCATTAAGGATGATGGGGGTGTGTAGATAACAGAGGAAAAAGAAAATAAAAACAATATAATTGTCTGAAAAGTCGATAATGAAATCCAATATTTGTATGCTAAGAAAAAATTAAATGTTGTTCTGGGTTTGATAGTTTCTATGTAGCTCAAGTAATTTGCAGGTGCTAGAATCTAATAGTTTTACTCTGAGTTATTAGGACACACACGTGCTCATCATGACACTCTTACTAAAATATTCACATCTCCACACTTGACAATACTGTAATTGCTGCCAACAGCAGAATGAGTGTGTCATGATGCACTCACATTAGGGTCATTACAGGATGAGAATAAATTGTTTTCAAGTGCACAAGAGGATTCCCATACAACCCACAAACATATTTTTAAGAATAGAAGAGAGACCAAGAAAGAATATACTGTCTCATTCTATTTACATAAAAGATAAGAATAGGAAAAAGTGTGCATGCTGTCAGAGGTTAGAATACCTCATAGGGAAGTTTCTGGAAGGAAACACTGGGGCACTTCAGTGGGTGTTGATAGTTGATCATATGTCTCATCTGGGTTCCTTAGCATCTCAGTTTGTGAATATTGAACAACCTTCATACTCTGTGGACTTCCTATGTTATAAACATAAGTAAAATTAACTTCTTGGTACCCATCCTTTTAGCCTTACCTCTCTAACATACTCTAGGTTGGGCATTGAAAGGAATAATGATGGTTAAATGAGTGACAAGACATTAAAGAAGGAGTACAATTATCCGTCTCATTTAAGCAAGGAGAGGTGGTGTACTGCTCCAGAGGCTTGGACTCTGGGGAGTACTTGGAGGGTCTCATAGCATAGTGAGGACACATTGGTGCTAGAAGCTTCATCTTAAGCCAAGAGAATGGGACATACCTAGCAGCCTTCTGTGAGAACTCAAGGGATCATGTAAGCCTTCCAAGAACGTCCAAGGTCTCATCTTTCAAAAGTTCTATTACCCACAAGCATCTGCTTTCTGTTGAGCAAGACTCTGACTGCAATGACTCCTTGAGGGATATTGTCACACACTGGAACTATCCTGGGGAGCGGCAGCAGCTTTCAGAATAGCAACTGAACTATTTCCTACCAAGTCATTTACTTGCTGCCTATTGGCTATTGCTTCCTTCCATAACTCTCCCTGTAGCCTGTTCTTGGCTGCTATTGTGTTAGTCTACATACTTAAAAATTCCTATTGGACTGAAGTGTTAAGTGCCTTTATATGTGTACATCATGTATTTTTCTCCTACTTGAAATGTGAATAGAGCATGTGATGAATACAGGTCTAGACAAAGGTCTGGAGAGCCAACATCATCCTTCCATCAGAGCGCCAAGATCTTCCATTGGGCAGGTGGGAGACCATTGACTCCCACAAGATTTGTTTGACCAGAGTCTCCTGAGCTTCTCCTAGCCAGGAGCATCTGGTGACTCTTCATTATTAAGTTTCTTGAGTGTAAGTTGGGATTTGCCCAAGAAGTTTAGTTTGAAGGGAGGAAAATGTCAAGTCTTTCAAAGGAGGCTTACCTGGCTGTCATCTTTATTTGTCTTTTAACTCACTGTGCTAAGCTTTTCAATATTAAAGTGTAGCTTATGTATGCAGGGATAGATGGCAGTTACCTCATATATCAGAGATGTAGTAATGACAAGAAACATCCCATACCTGTCTTTGATTACTTGGGTTAGTTTAACCTCAATTAAGAAAATGGAGCATTCACCTGATGATTTCAAGGTGGGCAGATGGAGCTGATACAGCTGTCTGGGATGCCAGGTGGAGGGAGGGAATTTAAACCCAAGCAAGAGCAGCATATCCCCAGTCAGCAAATGTGCCATCTGCTCCTCCATGCTTGCATTTTAAAAGAGGCCGCTTAACTCTTTCACCAAATACATTGCCAGAACTTCCACTGGTATTCACATAAGCTGGAGTATGAATGGATTGACAGGACTATTGACTGGCAAGAGCGGAAAAAGAATGCAAGGTGTGTGTGTGTGTGTTTATGTATGTATCTTTGTGTGTGTGTGTGTGTGTTTATGTATGTATCTTTGTGTGTGTTTGTGTCTGTGCATGCATGTGTATCTGTAACCCTCTCTATATTTCTTGTTTTTTCTCTCTCTCCCTCCCTCCCTCCTTCTCTCTCTCTGTCTCTGTTTCTCTCTGTGTGTGTATGTGTGTTTGTGTGTCAATGTTTGGATGTGTTTATGTGTGTATCTTTGTGTCTGTGCATGCATGTGTATCTGTGTCTGTCTCTCTCTCTCTGTATGTGTATGTATTGTCATCAACATTTACTTGACAACTGAGAGGAGGCTGGCATGAGTTGTATCTTTGATGGGGGAAATAATTCAGCTAAGTCAAGGACAGGTGTCTCTATGACATCAAACAGAATGCTGGAAGGAAGGCAGGCTGGGAGGGAGGGAAGGAAAAACACCCTAGTGGTTTTGGTTAACTCTGACAAAAATGAGCAAACAGTAGTTCAGTTTTCACCTGCTCTGTTGCTGCATGTTCAGCTGTGGGGAGCGTAATTTTCCAGCCAAGCTGATAGCTGAACACATGTTTGTTCAGGGAATCCGTTGTCCCTTTTTTGTGTCACCTTCTATTCCATCCAGCAAATGGCTTCAGTAAATAAAGCTCCTGTCGGGTAAGATGAATGTTACAGAGACAGAATAAAGTTCATGTTTGTCACTTGCAGAGCCCAGGTGAGGAAGCACACACAATATAAATAAGTTTAAAATGTGGGCAGCTTGTGGCAAGTCCCGTGGAAGCTTCTTTGCTGGTTTTGTGCTTTGTCCGAATCAGAACTGTAGATAGGCACAGACTGCTATTGTTTGGCTCACATTATTCCTATCTTCTCATGTTAAACACTTTATAAAGCTTCAGCTTACCTGACTCCTAAGCTCCCTGCTTTGGCACAGGGAAAATACACAAGGAACTACCTAGTTTCAACCCATTGTAGACCAGGGCAAAGGCTGATCTTGGTGACGGACAGGTATACTTTAGAAGCAAATCACTCCCAATGAGCAACTGAAGGCTGACCTGGGGTTCTTCTGCCTGTTTTGTATCTGAATGAAGCAGCGAAGCTTACTGCAGTCATTCAGAACTCTCCTCCAGGGGATAATTTCATGCTGTTTGTACAACTGTTATATTCTCTACTTAGTATTCTGCTCCCAAGTGTGGTAAATATTGCCTGTGTTTTGGTCACAGAGGTGGGTTTAAAAAAACAAAACAAAACAAAACAAAAACCTTTCTGTTGTCAGACTGAGGGCTGAGTTGATAAATTCTACTATAGGCTGAAATATGAATGTATGTTACATTTTAGAGAGCTCTTTTAAATCTTTCTCCTGCCAACCACAGTTCCAGATTTGACTAGTTTACACACTCTGCCTACATTCTGAGCCATATTTGAAGAGCCAAAAATCTTATAGCTATAGGAAAACAATAATCACAGCAGAGAGTCAGGCTTCTCTCCCTACTTTTTCTCCTACATCTTATACTCAAAGGTCCCTGTTGATGTTCAGAACATGCCAATTCATCAGATTCCCAGAAGTGTGTCTCTTTAAACTTAGGACAAGGTGTTCACTCAGCGATCTCTCTTACAGTGCTGACCTTAATGTCAGGACAGCTGAGGCACTTCCTCTCATTCTTTGTCTTCCCAAGGATAGCTAAGCACAAACCTGTGATGGAACCAGAGACCGAACTAGCGAGATTCTTCCATGATTCTAGCATGTTTCTGCCTTGAATTCCTTCAATAATGGATTGTAATGTGCAAGTATAAGCCAAAGAAATGTTTGTTCTTACAACCTCCTTTGGGTCAATGATTTGTTATAGCAGGAAAAGGAAATATGAAGTTCCATCAGATCTCTCTGACCGTGGGATTCTCCTTGTCTTTTCTGAATATTCTAGCATCTGCCTTCCTGTAAGTGTTTCTCAAAACCCAGCAAGTGCCAGAATCAGCCAAGGGACTCCTTAGAGCAGTGGCTCTGTGGGTTTAGCCTACAGTATTAAGGATGATTTGGTCTGGTTATACATTCTCACTGCTGCTAGTATCCTGGGGAGACACCCCTTTAGGCTTGTGTCTACTGAAGTGTGACTTTATTATTATCCTTAATAATTTATTATATTTTCATATTTATATCAATATGTCTTAGAATCTACTGTGAGCAAGGCCTTATGTTACCTGTGTGTAAAGACCAATAGTTGTAGTTCAAAGACAGAGCCTTTTAGTATACTTTATTATTTTAGTAGATAATTACTTTGAACTTATTAATTGGTATGAATCTACACGACCCACTTGCACTGTCTTTTCATAGCCTAAAACAATGAATGATAATTACACTTATGATAGATCATGTGCAAATAAGACAATTTTTGACTGATTAAAAATTTTTGATGGAGTCTTTTGACCTCTCTGATTAACTTGTAGAAATGGATAGTCTTTCACTGTTAAGTTAACATAATTTTCAAGCAGTTCAATAAATATGCCATCCAACTCACTCAATTTCATGACCTTGCTCATCCTTAGTCAAAGGCATTGCAAAAGCATTAGGTATGATTAGACTTGCTTCTTAATTAAAAGACATTTTGACTCTCCATAGATATTAATAGAACTGAACTGAAAATGCTCTGGACTACATTTCAATAACAGATAAAGAGGCTCTAAGGTTTTAATTTTGCCCGGATGCTGCTTGCCCAAAGGTGAATTTTACTCAGGAGTATTGATTCTATTTTATTGCAATGTTCACTATGCTTGCAATGGGACACTTTGGCTCTACAAAGGGCCCATGAGTTGGAAGCAATGCAATGTTCTATAACAATAGCAGCTGCATAGAAACTATTTTTGTTGACGATATTTAAAATCTGGACTAGTTTTTCTGAAATACTTTACGAAAAATTTGTCTTACATATTAGGGTTTTAGGCTATTTTTATAACTACATTAAAACAATATTTTCTTTATATGGAGGAATAAAATAGGATTTTTGAACATTTTTGTTGTTTCTTTGGAAGTCTTTTAAAGTTAAAGAACACACTACTTTTCTATTTATAGAGTGTAGACAGTCAACTTTCACTTTCTTCCTCATCAATGACTGTTTTAATATTTAACATATCAAGCACCTTTCTGTCCCAAATTAGAAAAGGTTATTAGAATTTGCTAAGGTTAGGTCAGGAGAATAAACTTTTCCTTTAATTTTATTCTATTTAGTTCAAGCTCTATGGAGGAAAAGCCTCTGGCTCTTTCTTCAGCTCAGTAATTTTTTTTTTTTTTGCCTTAAATTAGGATGGCTTTTTGATCTTCCAGAGTTTTTCAAGGAAATAAATATGCATGGTAATGAAAGAGAATGCACAAATAAAATTCATTTAGACTTTCTAAAGCCTTTGACAGCATTTGCATGCAAACTTTATTAAGAGTCGAGTCACAGTAACATTGCCTATACTATTTTATCAAAGGTGGCAAGCAGTTTAAAGTAAAGAAGGGAAATGAAGGAAAAAGAGGCTGTCTTTTTTTTAAAGAGAAGACATGATCATTCCTATGAGTCAACCCCAGGATAAATTAGAAGTAATGATCTCCAGCGTCAGTTGGCAAGCTTTGAAGGTAACAACATGTTCTTCCAGGTTTTGGGTTAGTTTGTATAATTTGAACCTACATGAATGCTCTGAAAATTGCATATCCATCTATAATGAGGGGCAAATTCTCAATCTCATTTATAGGTGCTCCTTCATTAAACATTATACTGAGGACTCCATGTGTTCAATGTGTAAGATTTTGAATATGTGAGATAAAGATAAAATAATTAGTCTTTCTGTGACTTAGCTGATCATGAAGCCCATTTGGATTAGCCCATTTAACTCTTCATAAGATATTAGCCATGGCTCACAATTTTAGAACTGCTGACATTACTGTTATTTGGAAAACTGTCATCCTGAGATGAATTGTAAAATATTATCTCGAGTAGTAGTACTGATCATTAAATGATAAAGCACTATTGAGAAAGGATATTAAAACAAAACAAATATACATTATTATCCAGCATTTAAAACATGTTATCATTTTCTCTCATTTTCTACACTCGATCTTAGCCAAAAGGCTGAGAAGCGATCTCATTTTCTATATAATGCGAGCACTCTTCTATCTAACTTCCATCTCTAGGTATAGTATAGTCTTCCTCAAGAGTTTTGGGGTTTCAGTGTTGTGGGAAGCCACATGTGCTGTTGCAAAGTGGCACAGGCTTCTGCTGGCCACCACGCATACATAGGCAGAAAAGTTTTTTGCCAAGATGAGGTTTTGAGAATTGACCAAAATTGACCAATCAGAAGAGAGAGAAAGTAACCAATCAGATAAGAGAGAAAGTAACCAATCAGAAGAGAGAGAAAGTAACCAATCAGAAGAGAGAGAAAGTAACCAATCAGATAAGAGAGAAAGTAACCAATCAGATGTAAGAATGCAAATGAGGTTGTAAGTATCAACCAAACACAACACAATCCGGGTGTGAGACACGCCTCTCCTAGGCCTATATAAAGCAGCACCAGGGCTGGGCTAGGGGTCTTTTCGCCTCTGCAATCAAGCTCTCCCAATAAACGCGTGCAGAAGGATCCTGTTGCAGCGTCGTTCTTGCTGGTCGAGTCGGACGTGCGCAAGAAGTGGTGCCGAAACCCGGGACGAAACATCTTCAGGCACGAGCGAAGACCCCCTGCTACAGGGAGGATTCAGAACTGCATCGCGGGGAAGGAGCGGTTAATAAAGGTTCCCGTAAAACAGGCTGCTGAGAAGGATCCGGCGTGGGTTCAGAACTCTTCAGCTGGGGAGCGGTGTTAATAAAGTGTTCCTGCAAAACAGGCTGCTGAGAAGGATTCGACTGCACGGATTCAGAACTCTTCAGCTGAGGAACGGTGGTACCGGTAAGTATAAAGAAATTAAGGTAAGTCTCTGAGAGGTATGCTTTCTTACGCAGTAGGTCTGGTAGTTGTTGCTGGGTTTGTGTGGGACCAGCTGTTAAGGAAGGGCAGCGATTTTGTAGGAGTACCAGGAAGGCATATCAGAAACAGAGAGAAAGGAAAAAGAAGACGCGCGCAGAAAAATAAGTAACTTAAGAAATATAAAAAAAGAGAAAAAGAAAGGAAGCTAAAAATAAAGATACAAATGATAATATAAAATATAAAGATACAAAGGATAATATAAAGATACAAAGGATAATATAAAGATATAAAGGATAATATAAAAAATGAAGAACAAAAAATTAAGTCAATTTACCCTCCTCTCGAGGACTTTGACTAAAGAGGCAGCCTTCATCAAAGGCTTAACGATAGCTCTCAGGGAAAGAGGAGTAACTATTAGAAGCAGCCACTGTGCAGAATTCCCAGAAGAAAGAGAAAAAATGAAAATAAGCTATTTCAGAGCCCTCCTAGGGACAGAAGGAAAACGGGAGACGTCCTGCTTCCTCTCTGACTCCTATGGAGAGATTCTTAGCTCTGGTTAGGATATCTGTGTCCCTTTGAGCTGTCTATTGTCTGTTTTTGGTGCACCAAATTGTCTATATGTTTGTCAATTCATGCTTGGATGATTGAATGATTGTTGTTCTGTGTTTCATGTTGAAAAATATAAAAAGCAGTCTCAGTCTGCACAGCAAAAATTGAAAAGTTAGCTGCAAGGTGGATGGAAGTCAAGTACAGCTGAAAAAGCCCTGTTGAGGGCCAATTGCAAATGGAGCTTTTAAAGGGGCAGGCAGTCTTTTGCTTGTAACAGAAAGTTAGCTTAAAATTGGAAACTCAAGGTTGGAGTCATTCTAAACAACATGAACGAACCCAAGAAAACAGGTCATATGCAAAAGCAGTGTACAAAGGGTAGAAAGAGTAGGTTTGAAAAGAAAGTACACATCATTACAAATAGAAGGAAAAACCTTTCAAGGTATAATGGATACAGGAGCAGATAAAAGCATTATATCTAGTAATTGGTGGCCTGCTTCTTGGCCTGTTAATCAATGATCACATAGCTTACAAGGATTAGGATATGAGGCTACCCCAACTATAAGTGCAAAATCCTTACAATGGAAAGATAAAGAAGGAAGGACAGGGCTTTTTCAACCTTATGTACTCCCTTTACCTGTAAACCTATGGGGAAGAGATGTGATGTCAGCCATGAACTTTATACTGACTAATGATTATTCTCAGAAAAGCAAGGAAATGATGAAAGGAATGGGATATATACCTGGACTAGGTCTAGGAAAAAGTTTACAAGGTAGAATTTCACCAGTTAAAGCCACAGTAAAAGCAGATAAGAAAGGGCTGGGTTTTTTCTAGGGGTCGCTGAGGAGCCTTTGCCCATTCCGTGGTGTACAGAGGACACGGTGTGGGTGCCTCAGTGGTCTTTATCCTCTGAGAAATTAAAAGCAGCTAAAGAATTAGTACAAGAACAATTAGACTTGGGACATGTAGAACCCACACAATCACCCTGGAACACCCCTATTTTTGTTGTAAAGAAAAAGTCAGGTAAATGGAGATTGTTACATGACCTCAGAGCCATTAATGCACAAATGCAAGTTATGGGTCCCGTACAAAGAGGACTCCCCCTACTTTCAGCTCTACCTAAGGATTGGAAAATTATAGTAGTAGATATTAAGGATTGTTTCTTTTCCATTCCGTTAAACGAGAAAGATAAACCTAGATTTGCATTTACCCTACCTTCTGTTAATCATATGGAGCCTGATAAAAGGTATCAATGGCGAGTGTTACCCCAAGGAATGGCAAATAGCCCTACCATATGTCAAATATATGTAGGAAAAGCTTTACAACCAGTCAGAGATGGTTTCCCCTCCTTAAAAATTTGTCATTATATGGACGACATTGTGATTTGTGGACCTGAAGAAGAAAGTATACAGCGAGCTTATGGCTTTCTTAATGAAAATTTAAAAAAAAAAATAATGGCTTGATTATTGCACCCGAAAAGGTGCAGCAGTCTAATGTTAGTCAATTTTTAGGAGCCACTATTACTTTACAGTGTGTTACCCCACAAAAGATTAGTATAAGAAAAGATCATCTAAAGACATTAAATGATTTTCAAAAATTATTAGGAGATATAAATTGGATTCGACCTTATTTAAGGATCCCTACTTCAGAATTAAAACCTCTATTTCAAATTTTAGAAGGTGAATCACATATTACCTCATTGAGACAATTAACACCTGAGGCTTCTGATGTTCTTAGGAAGGTAGAAGAAGCAATCCAAACAGCACAGCTAAATCGTATAAATGAGCAAAAACCTTTTTGCCTATGCATATTACGAACCATAAACTTGCCAACTGCTGTATTATGGCAAGATGGTCCTCTAGTATGGATACATCCACATATATCCCCTAATAAGACTATAGAGCATTATCCCACCATGGTGGCAAATATGGCCCATAAAGGCATAAAAAGTTCAATTACTCACTTTGGAAAAATGCCGGATAGCATAATTGTCCCCTATACTGCTGCACAAATGCAAACATTGTGTGCGACTATAGATGAATGGGCTATTCTTAGATGCAGTTATTCTGGTTTAATTGATAATCATTATCCTAAACATCCTTTATTACATTTTCTGTTATTACATCCAGCTATATTTCCAAAGGTAACGGCTAACACTCCTATAAAGGGAGCCATTGATATTTATACAGATGGATCCAAAACAGGAATTGGAAGTTATGTGATTAATGAAAAGGCTGTAAGGTTGCAATTTACACCAGGAGCCCCTCAATTGGTAGAATGTTTGGTGGTTTTAGAAGTCTTTAAAAGATTTCTTATGCCCATAAATATTATCTCTGATTCTGTTTATGTGGTTAATGCTGTACTAATGTTAGAGACTGTTGGAAATTTTAAGCAGTCTAGTCCAGTAACTGAAACTTTGAGGAAAATACAAAATTGTATTTTGATGCGTGAGCATCCCTTTTATATTCAACATATTAGAGCACATACATCATTACCTGGACCTATGATTAAGGGTAATGCAATTGCTGATTCAGCCACCAGAGATACGGTTTTCCTATCACAAAATTCTATAGAAAGTGCAAAAAATTTTCATCAACTTTATCATGTCCCTGCTTCTACATTACGACAAAAGTTTAAGCTCACACGAACAGAAGCTCGAGATATTGTCCTCCAGTGTGGTAGGTGTGTAGAATTCATTAATGCACCTTCTGTGGGCGTTAATCCTCGCGGAGTGCGACCCCTAGATGTTTGGCAAATGGACGTCACTCATATCCCAGCTTTTGGGAAATTACAATATGTACATGTGTCCATCGATACCAGTTCTGGTGTCCTACATGCCTCTCCCTTGTCAGGGGAAAAAGCAGTTCATGTCATATCTCACTGCTTAGAGGCTTGGGCTGCATGGGGTAAGCCCCTAGTGCTAAAGACAGATAATGGTCCTGCATATACTTCTTCTAAATTTAACCAATTTTGCAAACAAATGCAAGTGAAACATATTACTGGACTGCCCTATAATCCACAGGGCCAAGGCATCATTGAGAGAGCTCATCGTACTTTGAAACAATATTTGCAAAAACAGAAAGGGGGAATAGAGGCTATGACGCCAAAGATGGCTCTATCCCTTACAATATTTACTCTTAATTTTTTAAAATTGGATGATGCTGGAAGATCACCAGCCGAAAGGCACGGACAATGGCCTCAATCGCCCAATGAAATGGTCAAATGGAAAAATGTCCTTGATAATAAATGGTATGGCCCGGATCCTATCTTAATCAGATCCCGGGGAGCTATTTGTGTTTTTCCACAGGGTGAAGAAAATCCACTTTGGGTCCCGACGCGACTGACAAGGACCGTGAGAGAGCAAGATGAATCCCAAGATGATCCTGCTATTCCTGCTCCTGATGATTGAGACCGGGATAAGTATACCTTTGTGGGCCATAGTAAGATCATGGCCAGTACCTTTACCGGTACATTCCAATTCTTCCACCTTGCCTTTGTTTTATGCAACAGAATGTTTTCTGGATGCGCCTTGTGCACGACAAACACCTCAAGAGCCACGGGTGTATAATAGTACGAGTTTTCATTTAAATTATACACTATGCTTTGTGCATGATGTGGATAGACCTGTTACACCCTGTATATTTTTAAAGAAAAAGGTTATCTCTAATTGGGCAGACCCCATTATCCAAAATAAAGTGAGCTCTGAAGTGTTACTTAATGCTTTAACGCAAGTCGTCCAAGGAGAGCAATTAGGCTCAGGTGATGTTGGAAATAATATAACTTCACCTATAAACATCACCACTATTATGATAAAGGGAAAGGTGACTATTCCCAAAAGATCACGATGGCCTGTTGGCAATGCTACTGCCAAACGCAGCGTGCCCTGGTGTCATCCGGACCTCACATTTCCTATAGTTTTTTCACCTTGTCAATCAAAAATTTTTCCTCGAAAAGAAATAGCAAAGGGTTTTGCTTTGTCACCTCCTTTAGATTTTTCTGTAATGAATGATAAGGAAGATGCTACAGGAAAAGAAAATATTTGGCCATATTACCAATGGATTTTAAGTAATGAGGCAGGTGCTAGTACCAGTCTGTCAGCCTTTGCACTGCTGACTGGCACCTTTCATGAGATACTGAATGTTTCTGCCACACTTTCCAATACCTCTGCTCATTTAGATAATGTGACAACTAATAGAGTTATCAGAAATATGACTACCTCTCCAGTAGAAGTTTGTGTTAGTCCTCCATTTTTCTTTATATTGGCTGAATTTCAAAATGATACAGAATGGTTAGATTGTACAAATATCACTTGTTTTTTGACGCAATGCTGGAATGGAACCAAATCCTTAGCCTTAGTGGTACAGCTACCAATCTTGGTCCCTGTACCTGTTGAGGCAGATCCAGAGAAGTTCCCAATAATGAATCTAATTAGACAGAAGAGAGATTTTGGAATCACAGCTGCCATTGTCACTGCCTTTGTAGTGTCTGCAGCATCAGCGGTTACCGCAGGAATTGCTATGGCCAATCAAGTTAATAGTGCTGATACCATAAGTCAGATAGCAGAAAAAACGTCTGAGGCATTGCTCACTCTGCAAAGGGTGGATTCTCATCTCGCCTCAGGATTAATGTTAGTGAATCAGAGAGTGGATATTTTACAGCATAACATGGAACAGATGATGGATGTCATTCAAATGAGTTGTGTGGCATCCACTCCGCATGTATGCATTACTCCCAATAGGTATATTAATAATTCTTTTATTAAAAGTACAGACCTATCGAATTATCTGAAGGGAAACTGGTCGCAGGAGCTGGACAGGCTGCAGAAGAGGCTGCAGATACAGATCCTGAACCTTAATGGAACCAGAGTGGAACCTGTGACCTTTGGAGACTTTACCTCTTGGCTTTCCTCTGCTTTCTCTTACTTTAAGGAATGGGTGGGAGTGATTTTGTTTGGTGCTGCCATATGCTGTGGACTGGCGCTCATGCTCTGGTTGGTATGCAAATTTAGAACACAACAAAAACGTGACAAGGTGATTATATCTCAGGCACTATTGGCTATTGAAAACGGCGCCTCCCCCAAAGTTTGGTTATCTATGCTCAAGAATTAGTCGGCATCTGAGTTCTCTGCTCTTGCACATGAGAGAGACTCAACAATCATTGATCAGCCCTTGCACATTGATGCATACGACAGGGTGATAATGATTTCCCCACTAATTCATTTTTTGGCTGGCCTCTTTTGCAGAGTTCGCCCTAGGTCACTTAGCAGTTACTGTCACACAGCACTGGGGTATCCAGAGACGGGCAACTTTCCTCATGCACAGACCAACCTAAGGCACGGGGCCCGGTGGCGATAGGGTTACCCTACGACGGGAAAAGACTGTGACATTGGAGGAACGACCTAAAACAGGAGCCACAGCAGATGGACATAATTGCACAGGCCTAGTCCAGCCTCATTTTATTAAAACAGAAAGGGGGAGATGTGGGAAGCCACATGTGCTGTTGCAAAGTGGCACAGGCTTCTGCTGGCCACCACGCATACATAGGCAGAAAAGTTTTTTGCCAAGATGAGGTTTTGAGAATTGACCAAAATTGACCAATCAGAAGAGAGAGAAAGTAACCAATCAGATAAGAGAGAAAGTAACCAATCAGAAGAGAGAGAAAGTAACCAATCAGAAGAGAGAGAAAGTAACCAATCAGATAAGAGAGAAAGTAACCAATCAGATGTAAGAATGCAAATGAGGTTGTAAGTATCAACCAAACACAACACAATCCGGGTGTGAGACACGCCTCTCCTAGGCCTATATAAAGCAGCACCAGGGCTGGGCTAGGGGTCTTTTCGCCTCTGCAATCAAGCTCTCCCAATAAACACGTGCAGAAGGATCCTGTTGCAGCGTCGTTCTTGCTGGTCGAGTCGGACCCGCGCAAGACAGTGTTTCTTTTATCTTTCCTTCATCATATGCCTTGTGTCCCATCATACTCATTGGGCATAGTGAAAAAGCCTTGGCATCACTACATCTATCAGCTACCTAAGGCTTATATACAAGTTGACTCAGCTTTCTTCTCTCCCATTTGCAGCCTACTCTTACTTCCTCAAAGCACTCCTTCAAAACTGCTCTTATCAAAGTTACCAATGGCCATGGAACTCACTGCCAAGGCAATTTTGAAGGTGAATCGAGCCACTTTAAGTATTTTTGCATGGTTAATGGACATTATGTGTACTATTCAGAGATCAACTACATTAAGTATGATCATCCTAGAAATGACTCTTATCATTCTAGAACCCACAGATAATCACCAACACGTGTTTTACTTCATTCCTCATTGGAGTGAATTGTAATTGGAATTCCTGATGTGAGATATCCAAGTTTGAATTATGGTTAGAGACTCTTCTCTTAGTTTCTTCCTACCCCTGGCCATTCAAGCTTAGTCTGCTTTGCTTTCCTGTCTTGCTTTATCTGATATTTAAATGCTGGTAATACTCAGGGAGTTACTTTTCTTTTAGAAATCTTTTTTTTTTTTTTTTTTTTTTTTTTTTTTTTGGTTTTTCGAGACAGGGTTTCTCTGTGTAGCCCTGGCTGTCCTGGCACTCACTTTGTAGACCAGGCTGGCCTCGAACTCAGAAATCCGCCTGCCTCTGCCTCCCGAGTGCTGGGATTAAAGGCATGCGCCACCACGCCCGGCTTTCTTTTAGAAATCTTTACCTCTGCTTGCTGATTCAGTTTCCTCAGTTTTATCCCAAGTCCAGATGTGAAATCCAGCTTATATAGCAACATGTTTTCTGGCATCTCTCAGTAGATGTGGCATGAGTATTTAAGACTAAGTTTATCTATACTTAAACCCTGAATTTTCATTCACATTTTTTTTTGCTCCTGGTTCTTTAAAAATATAAGACAGATTAGTAGGTTTTTGTTGTTGTTGTTGAGGCAGAAACTATTTTTGCTCTTTCATCTCCTTCTCTCTGTCCATTGTCAGCATCATAACTAACATGAGAAGTGGACAATAGCCTTTCTTACTTAAAATCCTAATACATCATATATTTACAATTCCACCTGGAAAAGAATCATTTCATGTGCCTTATAAAGTCAGACTGACCTGAAGTTTACCTACATCTCTAGTTTTGTATTTATGCAGTTTTTCTTAGGCTCTCTAAATTCTTTTATTTCAGAACACAGCAAAAACCTACTAGAATGAACACTTAACTAGGTCGAAACTCAAAGAAAAAAAATAGTGCTTGATTAACAAAAATATCACTAACTTAGGAATTACCTGAATTTCAGGTTGTGTTTCCTAAAAGTAGACCCTAAGATAAGAATATGGGGACACAGAGGTTATTTGATGACCATTCTAAGATTCATATTAAACAGGTAATGGAGAAAGGAAATGTGGAGGAAGGGAAGGCATTAAGTAGTGGATTGTGTTGACCAACGAGGCCTGTATCCTTAGGAAAGTCACTGGGAGTCAGGACAGCATAAAACTAATCATTATCACAGTTAAGGAGAGAAGGATGTGCCAGTGACCACTTATCATTGGTCAAAGACTGCTCATGGTGTTAATTCTCAGGGACATTTGATCTACCTTGTTCATTCCAGCAAGCTTCCATTGCTGATACTTGTGTGAAATATAAAAAAGGCATCCCATACTAATATCGGCTAGGGTCCAGCGGACAAGCTGAGGGCCCGGTGGATGAGACCACATTTTTTCCTGTCTTCCAGGGCCTGTCTCACCCACGCTGACTCTCTCTACCCAGCTTGCTAAGTTCTCACTGCTGGCAGCTGCCATGCCAGCCCCGTGCTTCCAAATTCTGACAGCTGGCTGGGGTGCACGCTTCCACACCACGCTCTCTGCCGTACCTTTCTCTGGAAATCAGTTGAGTCACTGCCTGAAGGAAAACACCACACAGTCTTAGTTTAGAATCAACAGGTAACGCAATCGTTGGGCACAGAACCTAGCATCCTAGTTTCATAACTAAACTGTGTTTAAAAATCCTTCCATGGTGGATCCTGGCGGATCCGCGACTCAAGCCCACAACCTCCAGCTGCCTACCTTGTGCCTCCATGCTCTCTGCCATCAAAAGAGAAGTTCCATTCTCCATATTTGCTTCTGTGAGTATTTTGTTCTCCTTCTAAGAAGGACCGAAGAGCAGAGACTGAAGGAAAGGCCACCAGGAGACTGCCACACCTGGGGATCCATCCCATATGCAGTCACCAAACCCAGACAATATTGTGGATGCCAAGTGCATGCTGAAAGGAGCCTGATATGACTGTCTCCTGAGAGGCCATGCCAGAGCCTTACAAATATAGAGACAGATGCTCACAGCCATCCATTGGACAGAGCACAGGTTCCCCAGTGGAGGAGTTAGAGAAAGAACTGAAGGATTTGAAGGGGCCCCATAGGAAGAACAACAATATCAACCAGGGATTAAATCACCAGCCAAAGAGTTGACTCCAGCTGCATATGTATCAGAGGATGGCCTTGTCATGCATCAATGGGAGGAGAGGTCCTTGGTCCTATGAAGACTCGATAGATGCCCCAGTGTAGGGAAATCGAGGTCAAGGAGTCAGAGTGGGTGGGTTGGTGGAGGAACACCAACATAGAAGCTGGGGGAGGGATGATGTACTAGTGTGTTTCCGGGAGGGAGAGAAACTTGGGAAAGGGATAACATTTGAAATGTAAATAAATAAAATATCCAATAAAATAAAAGTAAAAAGAAACCCTGTTCTGGGTTTTTAAAAATGAAAAAAAAAAAAAAGTTCCTTTCTCCTGGTCCCCTCACCCTCTCTCTCTCAGACCTGGAAGTCCTGCCTCATTCTCATCCAGTGATTGGTCCCTTGAAATCTTTATCCATTAGGGGAATGTTCTGCTACAGATACTTGTTCTTAGCAGTCTTAGTTTGAGACACAGAACACTTTGTGATGAGGGCAAGTGAGGGGCCACCAGTGGTACCTACTACCTAGCCAAGCATCACCGCAAGTCTGGGCAATCTTCTGTCATGATGTATGTCAATGATGTATGTCAATGATGTCAATGGTGTATGTCAATGATGTATGTCAATGATGTCAATGATGTATGTCAATGTTTGTCAATGATGTCAATGATGTATGTCAATGTATGTCAATGATGTCAATGATGTATGTCAATGATGTATGTCAATCTTCTGTCATGATGACTATGGACTTCTTGCTTTATAAACTCTCTCTGTGCAGGTACTAAGTTCTATGTATGTTAATGCGTGGTCTCGCTAAAGAGGATTGGCAAAGACAACCTAGGAAGCATTTTTTTAAACCCCAAATAAACGTATGTAAATAAAAAGAAAACGGTCATTTTATGGTAAATCCTAATAGGAAGTAAATTCATGTGGGTTCCTTATAGAATCATCATGATAGTACCAGTATCTGAATAACTGATTATGATGAAGAATTTAATCTACTAGCTGGCAGCCATGCCAAAGAATGCCACAGCTGTCGCCAAGCTGACAAATATCAGCTCAGTGTCACCAGTGCTCCATTTTACTTCTTTTCTTGGCCAATAGCTGTTCAAAGTATCCATGAGTCTGTGAAGCCACAGTCATTCTGCTTCGGCATCCTAGATGTATATGGGTTTCGATACGTGTCCACTGACTCTCCGGGCCTGACATAACTGATCCTCCAAACTGATAACATTGATCACTCTATTGAGAAACACTTTGAATGTTTAGCCTTTACCTTATTTCGGGTCTACAACCTTGGGGACGTCACAATAGTACCTAATTTTACCAATAGACAGCTTATTTACCATGACCTTTTCATTGCCTGTTGTCTCATATGTTGCAGTCTTAGCAACAAGAGACAAAGTGCAGTGAAAGGAGTCTATTTGGTTCATAGAGTGCTTACATTTGTTCCAAGTAAGTTAACAGTATCTATGTCCATTCTAATCTGTAGGGCAGACTTACCATAAACTATGTGTATGATATAGGCCTAATGCTATTATGCACTGTGTAAAGTTTATCCTTGTGTTATTCAAATGGTGACATCTTTGACCTCATATCTTGTTGCAATTCAACATGACATTGTAATGCTTATAGTGAGAATCTCCAGACTCAAGTTTGTATAAACAATGCTCATCATTTATTCTCTGCCTTGTCAATAAAAGCTGGAAAAGCCAATAAGTAGGCAATAGAGAGAATAGGGTGGGACTTCTGCCAGTCTTGGGTGGAGGGAGAGAAAGAGAAAGAGAGGGGAAGAGGGATTCACCTGGAATAAGGGGTCCAGAGAGACATCAAAGCAGAACACACTTGAAGCCCAGAGGGCTAGACCAATACAAAAATGCAAGTATCTCAGGGAGTTTGTCTGGGAAGGAACCAGATTAGATTAGAGGATTAGAATAGAATTATGATGCCTAGTTATTATACTTTAAATTGAAAATAAACCTTGGTCTTTCTGTGTTATTAGAGAACTAGCTAGAATTAAATAAATAAGCTGTTATATTATTAATTTATTCCATACATTTATATTTAAATTACCCTTAAAGTATTGCATGCTAATAATAATGATAATAAAATGTCAAGGTAGATCTGCATGTTCTATGTCTTCAGTTATTTCTTGGAAAGTAATCAAATCAGGTTTAGATGAGTCCTTTCCTTCACACACACACACACACACACACACACACACACACACACACACACACACACACACGTTCTTCTAAGACTAAACAAAGATAGGGATGACCTGCTTAGAACTATCCCATTACGTTTTATTTTTCAGAGAAGGGAATTCATCTGTTATGGCTTAATACTTACAAAGCAGGATTATACAAGTCTTTACTTTTTCCCATTAAACAATAATTGCCTTTCAAAGATTACAATGAATAAAAGAAGCAAATGAATAGAATTTGCTTCTCATTATGGATTTCTCGTGTTAGAAAACTTACAGTCCTTTGGTTATTTAATTCAACCACCAGGTAGACAGGATTTGTGCAAGAGAGCCTAATATGATGCCCAGTGATTGAATTGTGTTTGTAAAGTGCCAAACAAATAAGCCAAAATTTAATTAAGAAATTGAAAAGCCTATCAAAAACCATTGAAGATCAAATAACATGGAGCTAGTATCTGCCCTGAACGTGTCTTATGGGTGATATTGGGCATCTGAAGGTTTCTCTGTCATCTCACTTTTAACTTCTCCTCCTTAGACCTCTGCTTTCCAGGTTATATAAGAAGTTACATAATATTGTATGCATTTTCCACCTCTGACATTGTATCTTTATGTAACTTGGAGGAAGGTGAAATAGAGACCATAATTATTTAGGTAATATGATAGGACATGTTCTAAATCACCCTGGCTAAGTCAGAGAATGTCCAGATGTTCCTGTAAGTAAGGATGTGTCTTTACGAGGTCAGCATTTGACCCCATGGCAGTATGTGTGAATGATTTTCATCCAATTTGTAGATGATTTAAGTGAAACAAAAAGTATAAAGAGGAGGAACCCACACTCTGCGTGCTTATTTGAAGACATAGGTTGTCTTCCTGTCTTTGCAGTGGGGGTTTATACCATCTGATACTCTAACTCTCAAGCCTTCAGGCTATAGTAAATTTATGCCATCCACATTCCTGGGTCTCCATTTTGCAGTGGCTGATCATGGGACTCTTCTGTCTCCATAGCTCCTTTTCTCTCCATGAATCTTCACACCCAGTACCCACCCACATTCACAGCACATAATAGTTTCTTTCTTGGAGAGAAAATGGGAATAAATAAATAAAATGGGAATGCACCAGGGCAACTTCGCTGCAGTTTCTAGAGCTCCCACAGACGGTCAATTCCCAGTTGATTAGCTTGCAACATTGTTACCCCAAATGATTATCTTCTCTGTCCTAGCATTTATTGCCTCAACTAGTATTGGTTACTCTAGTCATAAGAGTAGGACCCAATATCTGAGCATGGTTGGAGTTATTTAAACATGTGTGTGTTTGCACATCTTTTTTATTAATTAATTCTATTTACTTACATCCCAAATGTTGTTCCCCTCACCTCCCCCCTCCCCCTGAAGAGTTCTTCTCTGCCTTCTCTTTCCTCTTTGTCTCTACAAGGGTGCCTCCCACATCCTCCACCCTGGAACATCAAGTCTCTACAGGATTAGGTGCACCCTCTCCAACTGAGGCCATACAAAGCAGCCCTGCGCTACACATGTGCTAGAGGTCTTGGACCAGTCTGTGTATGCTCTTTGGTTCAGTTTCTGGGAGCTCCCGTTGTCCAGGTTAGTTGACAGTGTTGGTCTTCCTGTGGGCTTTTACTTTTGGTACTGGGAATGGAACCTCGTGTCTCTTGCATGCTAACAATCGTCCAACCACTAAGGTGTATCCATAAACTGTAAGAAAAAAAATGTGGTGCTAAGAATTCAACCAAGGACCTTATCTATGCCAAGCAAGTAGTCTATCACTAAGCTCCATCCTGAACTGCAGCTAACTATGTATAAATATCATAAATAAATACTATAGCTAAATAATATCCTTCCTTCACAAATTAAAAATCTTATGTCCTCCTTTTATCATTCAAAAGGAAAATTGTTCAACTATGGAAAGAAAGAATGCTTTTCATCTTCTTTCCATGGCTCACTGGTTCATTTTCAGAGCTTTGAGAGCCCAAATGAATCAAACAATATTTTCTCCTGGATCTAGAGACAAGTTAGGAAATCACCATAACTATGCAGAAATGAAATTATTAAAAGAATATCAAAGAATGGAAAAGGCAAAGAACAAAGATAACTGAAAAACAAGTCTCTAGGGCATTAGCCAGAGAAAATGTTATCAAGTTGCTAAACCAGAATGTCTCTGATGTCATCATTTCCCAATGCTGGCATCACTGATGGCATCACTAGGCATTGGATATGTCCATGTGCTTTCCTTTCCTTTTCATTTCATTTCTTTTCTTTGTATTTGAGTGTACTTGTTACTTCTGTCTGAACCTATGTTAAAAATCACTCTTTACAGCCAGTTTCTTTTAAGTTATCATCTAGAGAAAGTGCTGTGATTGGTAGAGTCCAGGTCCCATGCTCATACCCTACCTGCAAAGGAGTCTGAGACCATGATAGTCTCAGCTTCTCTGTGGTTGAAGGGATTATTCTTCATCGGGGCTTTTTACAAACATGGCAGAATACTCTAAATATCCCGGAGAATGTTCACAAATGTTGCAAATGGTCTGAAAGGTTCTTACTCTGCCTTATCACTCAGGATCCATTTTCAGCTAAGCCCCTCTCATTATATTTTATGCTCTTCTTGTTAAGGCTTTAGAATATCATGTTTTCAGTTTTAGAAGAAAAAATAATTTTGCTCTTTTGTTCTTATTAAAATTATCTTAGAACCATTACATCAGGTTATAATACTTACCTTGCAAATACAAGGGTCTGAATTTGTTTTCTAGATCTGACAAAAATTTCTATGCATAGTGGTATATACATTTGTTATCCCAACATTAGGGATACTGAGACTGGGGGTTTGGGGTTTGCTAGTCAGTCAGCCTGATCTACACAGAAAGCATCAGGCTAGTGTGACAGTCTTAAAACAAGAAGAGAAGAGAAAAGAAAAGGAAAAAGAAAAGAAAAGGAAAAGAAAAGAAGAGAAAGGCAAACCCTAGGTGAACAGAGTCTGGGGAATGACTCTCAATGCTTAACTCTGGTCTTTGAATGCACCTGCACATGTCTAATTATGAACCTGTGCACATATGCACACACACACACACACACACACACACACACACACACATACATACACTGTGCATGCACATGCATACATGCATGCTCATATTGCGTTCACATGCATGCACACACACATAATGTTAGGTCAGTCAAAGTAAGGACACATACTTTCCTTATAAAACTGGACTACAACATGAAATAAAATGTGCTCTTTATGACCTCAAAGCTTGAGTTTGGTTAAGGGACATTGTATATTAAGTAAATAAACGACCTAAAATGTAGTAAGAAAGATCTCTCTGATTATGAGATTTTGGGGCCCATGAGAAAGATATTCAACTATGACCAAATCTTGGTGAATCTTTCAGGTCATAGGGATTTGTAAGGAATCCATTTTCCATTCTTGTTACCTATTATGGTAATTTACAGGAAATGAGTTCATGAAATTGAGTTTATACTGAATAGTCATTTTCATACATGTCTATTCAAGTCTGTTGGTTACCACTCTGCCGTTAGCTGTGATTTTATCCGTTAAGGGACACCTAATGTTGTAAGAATCTACTGTTAGGTATACCACGAGGACTCTGGGAAGAAGGACATGCTGGTGAGGAAACGGGGACAACATTGTGTATTGCAGCTGAAGGAAAGTGAATTCAGTGACTCAGACAGAAAAATGGCTGTAATTTGAGAAAGTACTCAAATTATTTCAATTGTCTTTTATAGTCATTTTTACAATCTGCATTTTACCTGTAAATAAAAGATGCCATGTTTCAATAAGCTTAGATACTTGTTCAAGGCTACTGTGATAGAGGACCACTACAAGATATCTATTATGATTTGGATGTAAAATGTCCCTCACAGGCTCCTGTGTTGGGACACTTGGTCCTCACCTGCTCGTGTAGGTTGTAGAATCCTTTTACAGGAGGCCTAACTAGTACAAGTGGGTCACTATGGCCTTAAAAGCTATGTGTACGTTCAGTTGGGGCATCATTCTCTGCTTCTCAATCAAGAAGTAGCAGCTTCAAGCATTTGCTGTAATAGGCAAAGCTGCTATACTGGTGCCTCCCTCATCATGCAGGGCTGTAGCTACTGTAGTTATCAACCAAGAGAGAGAAGCTTTCCTCCTTTATGTTAGTTTTCTGTCTCAATGATGAGAAAAGTAACCAAAATGCAGTGTCTATATTTACTTATCCATGGAAACAAATATTTGCTCTCATATGATAAAACAGTATGTATGGAATTAAGGCTATAAATGAACTGACTTTAAAGTCAGGGCACCATCTTGGGTTATCTGCATGTGCCCAATGTAGAGTACTTTAAAGAAGAAGAAGGGAGGCAGCAGAGTAGTTTCAAGGTCAGTGAGAGATTGGATGCTGTACTTCTGATGTCTGTTAAGACAGAATAAGATTTATGGTCAAAAATAAAGACTGTAAATGGCTTCTAGGATTTGGAATAAAAAAAAACATAACCAATCTAGAACTTGCCTAGAACCAGATTGGCCAGTGTCCTGTCAGTAGCCCTTTGACACCCATTCTGAATGTGAAAGATATTGAGAATTGTTTTGTGTCACCAAATATACTGTAGGCTATTGGACTAGTGATAAGAAATAAATATAGCCATGCAGTGATAAATGAACACATCAAGATTCATCTGAGGAATCCTGAAAGGCAAATACCCAATTGATGTAAGAGAAAGAGAAGCTAGAGAAGTCATCAGGAGATGCCAGGAGCTGATGATAGAAATTCCAAGAGACAAAACATAAAAACAACTATGAGATTACCAAAGCATTGTTAGAAGTTGATAAAAACAATATTATTTTTGGCCCACACAACCTATTATAACTAAGCCCTGTTTTGGGTCTCTATGTTAAGGCAGTGAAGCAAAACAAAGTAGGAAGATACACTCTGTTTTGGTAATAATATCAGCACAATGTGGAAGGGATCTTTGCCTTGTCCACTAGTTGATATCCAGAACAAACAATGAAACCTGGGGCAGAATATGTGGACCAAAATTCAGTTAGTGAATGTGAAATTTTAATTTTTCAAACCCCATTTTTAATGATGGCTCTTAAATTCCTTAACCTCCCTTCTATAGCACCACCCACCAGATGTGGAGGAAAAGAAAGGATACAGGGGAAGGGGACCTGTTAAATGGTTATTTGGAGCAATTTCTGTCTGTGTTGTCAGGAAATTAGAAGTTCAGTTCATAGGTCAGCAATGGCAGCTCGATCCACTCACAAACACTTTACGTATACACCAGCAGTCCAGTTTGGAAGAGTCGGGGTAGCAAGCGTGAATGAGTAGTAGAGGAACGACCTAGCAGAGACAGCTAGGCCTCAGCCTCAGCGTGAGTCAGCATGAGGGACCTGGGAGGAACACCAGGAGAAGTTCTCGGCTATGCTTTTCTCAGGGAAGCAAAGATCACTGAAGGCACAAGACCAATAAGCATTTAGCTATTCAAGCAGTCTAAGATCTCAGCCTCAGACACCATCTGTTGAGTTCTATTTATACCCCCTTCAAAGATCATGCATCCTCCACAGGTCCTGCCTCAGCACATGAGTCTGCCTCAGCTGACATGACTCTGCCAACAAGCGTATGTCTCTGGAAGCAGCAAGAAACTGTAGCACATCACTTTTTTTTTTTTTTTTGGTTGTATTCCTATCTATGGAATCTCGATAAATGGAACTCAGCTATGCAATGGAAGGTGAACCAATACATTAAGAAGCTTTCATCACGCGTCCTTTCACATGCTTGCTTTAGCAGGACATCCTTTTCCTCTATGCCTGCTTCAGCAAAACGTTCCCTCACGAGTCTGCCTTAGCCTTTGACCTGTGTCCACTCCAGTGAAATGTTCCTTCACGTGTTTGCCCCAGCAAAACACCATTCAACATAACTGACTTTCCAAAGAACTCTTAAGTTTCCACTTCAGAATGTGATAGATCATTGCCTCCTTCACGCACCAGTGAGTTCATAAAGATGACGTGTAATGTGTGCAGAGGTTTTTAATGCTAGAAAATTAATTTTTTTTTATCTTAAAGATCCAGTTTGAACTTTCTATCTTAGGGTAATATTGGCGTGTAACACTTGTATTCAGTCTGTGTTGGCATGTGCAGTGGTTAATCTTCATTGTCAACCTGACTTGGAATTACCCTTGAGTATGTCTGTTTGTGAGGATGTTTCCAGATTCAGTAAACTGAGGAGGGAACCCCACCTGAATGTGGGCAGCACCATCCCAGGCTGCAGGTCCAGCCTGACTGAAAATGAAAAGAGCCAGGACTGCATCCTCTGTTCTCTACTTCCTGTTCTTCTTACATCTAAGGAAGACCTACTTGGTACCTCTGAGTTCTGCCTGAAATCTATCATATCTTCCCTGTTATGAGAGGCTCTACTCTATCTTTTTAATCCATGAGCAGAAGTAACTTCTTTCTTGAAGTTGATTTTTATCTTATTTTTTTTGTCATAGCAACATAGAATGCAGCCAATACAAGCATACCTTTAAATGATTCACATATCTTGCTGAAATATTTAATCTTAACCTTAAACCTTACATATGTATCTTCTGCCCAGCTATTGGCTGTAGGCATTTTTATGCACCAATCAGGGATAACTTGGGGGACAAGGTCACATAGCATCACTTGGGTCTGTGTGAGCTCTCTGGAATCAACCAGTGTCTAGTATAGCAAAAGAACAAACCTCAATACACATATGTTAATGTATATATTGAATATATTGACTCAAGTCAGCTATATCATTTAAGTACTACCCTATTCATATTCTATAGGTGAGAAAGTCCTATTATACAGGGAGGGCAAGTTTAAGAGAGCCATTCATTCTCACATAGCTTGTTAGTGGAAGAGCTGAATTTGAACCAAGGCAGTCTGACTCCAGATGCCATTCTCCTAACTATTATAATAAAATAGGAGACGTCTTATAGAATACTAGGCTGGGGTATGTAAAGACCTAGTTCTAGATGCATCTTGACCTGTTTTCTTGACTTTGTAGAGGAAAGAAAGCATGAATGACTGACACTGATCAGAATTCCTCAAGGATTGTCTTCCTTGTATCTGCTGGTCTCAGGATTTAGGAAGGAGCAGAAACACAAGAAGAGTACTGGAATAGAGATGGGGCCCCTCTCTTCTCTGATGTGTGTTATGCACAGTAAGAGCAGTTAGAAGACCATCAAAAGGGAAGAAGAAACACGATGCTGGTGAAAGACAAAATTCCATTGTCCGGCATAGAATCTGCTGGCACTTTAGAATACTCTTACTTTCAAGGAAAAAAAAGAATGAATCAAAATACCAAGCACATTGAATCTGACCTTTTTATACAGAGCCATGTACCCACAAATTAATTAAAATATTTATCCAAACTTTTAAGTTGTTGGGGGAACCAAGTAAAAGCATGAGGCTGGAAAAGAAGGTACAAATTCACTTCTATTCAGCCAACCACAGAATGAAGAATGTTACAGAACTGTTGGTATCGTTTTATACCCCTAAGAAAGAGTAGGAATACAGACTACCCACTTTTCAGGGCTAAGCTCATTCTGTGCTACTCCTGGACTTCTGCCTATGCACACAGATAGGGAAATTATTTCTCACGTTCACTTTCTCAGAGAGATACAGTTTTCAACCTCCTAGTGTGGACCACAATAGTAAAGAGTAAAGACCAGTAAAGACCTGGCCTGTCTTACATCACTGAAGGCACTTCAATGGAAGGAAATAAGGAAGGGATAATTTGGCCTTAGTTTAGTGTAGAGAAAGGCTAAGGAAAAGAAAGGTCAAGAGTGAGGCTGGTGCTTATACCCATTTCTATCCTGTAATAAAAAGAGACACATGCTTGACTAAAGATAATAGAAAGCAAGGAGTGAAATATTAGCTTTGAGAATTGATCAAGATGCAATGAAAGAATAGCCCTTGGGAAGAACCTGAAGAGTGGGAGTTACCACCTTACAATATTGTCACCTGTTTCCATGTGGTTCCAAACTGTGAGACATTAGGAATAAATTCTGTGTTTGACTATACAAGTAACAGGCAATTAAGGTTTCCAGGTAACCAAACTCAGATCTACAGTTTCATAGTTTATTCTCTTTGGACAAAAGATAAAGAACAAGCAACCCTTCCTTCCCATTGGACTTGGCTTTTAATCTCTGGCTGAAATGGGTTTCCTAGGAAACAGATTTCATGGATAATCCCAGAGCTCAGCCACTTAGTCCTGAAAATGAATCAATAGAGCTTTTCATAATGGCAGTTCTTCCTTCCATTCCATTTTCAATTGGGCATGTGCTAAGAATTTGAAAGACATATTTGCCAGTTGATCAGAACTTAGCCTTGGCTTATTAGGGGTCTCGCCATAATTGTGAAGCTAGAGAGAATTTTTCTCATGCTCTTTTGATCATGCTGGGTAATGATTTTTAGAGCATATTGATTTAGTTCTAGGGAAAATTAATCTATTTGATTGAGATTTTTCTTAGGCTCTTTGTACTTCTATAATTGTACTGTGATATAATATATGCATTAAAATATATGTTAAAATTGATTTTTCCATAACAACATTTTTGGACATCTTTTGAAATGTGGAGAGTAGGATTTATTTTCAATGTCTCATTTTACTTTTTTATTGGATATTTTCTTTATTTACATTTCAAATGTTATCCCCTTTTCTAATCCTTTCCCTTGGAATCCCCCATCTCATCCCCTTCTCCCACCCTTTTTGTTCTTTAAAAAAATAACTAAAAATGTATTTTATATTACTGAGATTTTTATAAAGGAATGAAATTAAGAAAAATGTGGATTCATTGAATTTACTTATTCCACAGAGGGCTCAGCAACAGAACCATGCCACACTAGATAGGCAGAGAACCGGGTGGCTGCTCAATTCAAGAAACTGGAAACCTAACATCCTAGTACAATGTTGATGACCTCTGTGGTCCTTGGAGAGTCACCAGTACTGAGTTCTTATTGACAAATGAAAAATCTGGAGCCTTATGTTAGTAGAGGAACACAGAATCAACCAATGCATTTTCTCAGAAAAATGGAGTTGGCACACAATGGCTAGACTAGCTCCTTTCTCCATTTTTTTTTTTTTTTTTGGTTATTCTAGCCCAGTGGAAAGCACAGCCCATGTTTAGAGCAGTCTCTTTTTCTTCCCATCACTATGCCATATGTTACCCTCTTTGGAAATATTTCCTACATATGGCAGGGATATGCTTCACTAGTGTTGGATATCTCTTCATGTGTTAGCCATGGCAAACAAGGCTAACAGTCACAAATCCATCCACTGTCAAGTCCACACCCAATCAAATCTCCCTATATGATGAAGAAAATAACATATGACTGTGATATAAGCTACTCTCCATGCAACCAAAGTATGTTACTCTTCCTCCCACAATAGGTGGCAGAGTTCTCTGAAGCATGCTTCTTTTCTGTCTCTGATAGCAATTGACTTAAATGTGAAAATAACTAAGTAGTGCTTTCCAATCAGTTTTATGTTACATCATAACAGTAGATGGTCATAGTTTCTTTATATTGCTGGGGTAAGATACCTTAACCAAGGCAACTTAGAGAAGAAAGAGTTTATTTGATGATCATAGTTTCAGAGGCACAAAGCTAAGTGACCATTGAGGCAGGTAGCATGGCAACAGAGAGAGAGAGAGAGAGAGACAGAGAGAGAGAGAGAGAGAGAGAGAGAGAGAGAGAGAGACAGAGAGAGAGAGAGACAGAGAGAGAG
This sequence comes from Mus caroli, assembly GCF_978045245.1. Classification (NCBI taxonomy): domain Eukaryota; kingdom Metazoa; phylum Chordata; class Mammalia; order Rodentia; family Muridae; genus Mus; species Mus caroli. The sequence goes on from NW_028227274.1 coordinate 69,186,035, forward strand.
AGAGTGAGTGAGAGAGAGAGAGAGAGAGAGAGAGAGAGAGAGAGAGAGGGAGAGAGATACAGAGAGACAAGAGACAGAGATAGACACACAGTCACAGTAAGAGAGAGGGAGAGACAGAGACAGAGACAGAGAGAAAGAGAGGTCAATTGAGGACTAGATAGGTTTTTGAAGCCCTAAACAATGTTACTCCTCCTAATACTTCCCAAACAGTTCCACCTACATGAGCCATTTCAACTGAAACCATCACAGAGACTAAATAAATACACTTATCTGCTTCATGTATATGTACATATGTAAAACATATTCTTTTAAAAACTATAAAACACTAATAACATAATCCACATTTCCTAGTCATATAGTCACAGCTGGTATTTATAGATACCTATTTCATGCTTTCTTCCCTTCCATGAATTCCCTTAGTGTATCTTGGTTCTGGAGGGGTGACACACATCTTACTCCTCAAAGAGTCTGGGGCATTTATTTTCCTGCTTGGATTGAGTTGTAATTTCCCACTGACCTACATCATAGAACATGGATCCAAGGGATCTCCTACAGTCCAAACATCATTCTGCACTATGGGAAGAGTAGTGATCAAATTTCCCACTGGTTGTCTAGATCAATTACTACCAATAAGACTGTAATTTTTTGTTAGCCTCAAGGTCATGAGGAGATAAAAGTGGCCAGAAAGAAGACTTACTTTCCAGTTCAATGCAGTTGTTGTGCCTCTGAATCTTCATGAAACCAAGACTTCTAGACCAGCAGGAAGTCAGAGCAGGAGACATCAATTTGGCTAGTGGGTCACTGGGTGTGATGGTTAAGCGGCCCGTTTTTTTTTTTTTTTTTTTTTTTTTTTTTTTTTTTTTTGGTTTTTTCGAGACAGGGTTTCTCTGTGTAGCCCTGGCTGTCCTGGCACTCACTTTGTAGACCAGGCTGGCCTCGAACTCAGAAATCCGCCTGCCTCTGCCTCCCAAGTGCTGGGATTAAAGGCGTGCGCCACCACGCCCGGCTAAGCGGCCCGTTTTTATTTTCGTCCTTTATTCCTGAACCCTAAAATTTTGTCTGTGTCAGCACTAGTACTACATACTGTACATGATGCTGGGTGTACTCCATTTTCTGTAAGACCTTGCTTTGTACACAAAAGCTATTGCCAACATGTTGGTATTGTGTCTATATTTTTAAAACGTTATTGTTATACCAAGTGAACTGTTTGAGGATGGTGGTGCCTAAGCAATTCCTGAGATGCCTTTTAAGTAGCTTTCCTAATTGCTTGGCCTTTTGAAAATGACTTTCATCTCATTAAAGCTAGGGCATTTTGTTCTTATTTTCCTCTTCGTTTGCCACTTTAAATGGGCTCCTTTCTTAGATGATATGAACATCTTTCTGATCTTCTTACTGTTCCTATATTATCTATCTAATTTCTATCTATCTAATTTCTATCTATCTATCTATCTATCTAATTTCTATCTATCTATCTATCTATCTATCTATCTATCTATCTATCTATCTATCTATCATCTATCTACCTACTGTCTGTCTCTCTCTCTCTCACACACACACACACACATACATGTATATGTGTATGTATTTATATAATAACCAGCATAACCATAAACATGCTACATAGCATAAACATGCTACAACCTGAATGTTATGCTATGGTGAGATTTTCTTTCCCAAATGAAGTAATCCATTACTTTTCAATTTTAGTGTCACTCAGATTTTTCAGGACAAGGGGAAAACAGAAGTGTCACTAATTCAGTTCTCAGTACAGTCCATTTGCCTCATGAACTTGACTTACAATTTCTGCTTTCCTTTTGAAATTCTGGCCTTACAAACTATTACTACCATTTCTCGTTAGGTTCAGTGAATAATTAAAAAAATAAATTAAAAAAGAACCACATGCTGAAGTGTATTCTATGAATGACGTTACCTCTACCAATGACATCACCCCTGCCCATGATGCCACCTCTGAGACACCACTTCTCTGCTTAGTTGCCTTTTTCCTATATTTAAAATTTTATTTAAATGTAATGACAACATTCCCTTCTTCTTTTCCCTAATACTTTTCCAGGTCCAAATTTTCTTCCCTATTCCCTGCCAAATTCCTAGCCTTCACCTCTTTAAACATGGTTGTCATGACTGGTTAAACATTAACATGGTTAATGTTAACATGCTTACAATGAATAAATATACAAATGAGCCTGCTGAGCCCGGTCGGTGTGACCTTCACAGATCATTCCTAGGAATGATTATTTTGAAATCACTGTGACCATAGTACTTGACAGAAACAACATAGGTGAGGAAATGAAAATGGGAGTCATGGTGGAGGCTGTTTACATGACAGCGTGGTAAGATGGAGGGAACATTGCTAGAACCAGGGCCTGGGCTGCCACCATCAAAAGGCTGCCACTAGTGACCTCCTTTAGGTACCAGAATGACACCTGCTAAAGGTTTTACCCTCCCCACATAGTGCTGCTACCTAGGGAAAAAGCGTTGAGAAACATGAGCCAGTGGGTATATTGTAGATTCAAAGAATAAAATGTATTCTAGGGAGTTGTAAAATGAACTCCAGCATACCTTCCATAGATGCCCACAATGACCAACCCCACAGGGCCCTATGTTCCCCACCAGTGCTAAACATTAGGAAGACTCAAGGAAGCTCACTCTGTTTGGACTATTAGGTTTTAGTCATTTTTACTAAGATATAATTTTGAGACAATAAAGTTGACCTTTGCTACAATTAAACAAAATTTGAACAATGTCGGCAGGTGATTATATTACATATAGAACATGGTACGATTATAAAATGTTCCCTTTCATTACTACAAAAATAGCATTTTTTTGCTGGTTAAGAAATTTCAGGTTGACAGTCTCCCAGCTCTTGAAAAATATTGTGTTACTTCTTATAATTTCATGGTTTCTGATCAGAAATTTCCTGTCACATAAATAGCTTTTATAGCACTGGTAACATTTCATTTCTCTCTAGTTGCTTAGAAGATTTTCCCCTTAACTTTCAAAACTTTGATTGCAAACTTAATTAGGAGTAAAAGTAAATAGAACATGCTTATAGAATTGCAGAGTAAGGTTACACTCTTCTTTGCAACAGCCACGCCATGATCTGAAGACCTGCTATTTATCGTTCTTATCAATAAAAAAATGAGAGTTCCAGTTCTTTTTTATATTGTAAAGATGAATCTTTGGTTATGGTGTAGCTGAGTAGACATTTCTCTGGGGCTATCTCCATTTGACATATCTGTAAGTATTTTGACTTTTGCCAAGTTAGAGGACCTATCAGTCATTATTCTTCAGCCAGTATTCTTTGAATGCACCTTCAGTCTTGCATGGTTCCTCCTTCCCATTTTGAACTTCTAGAGACACAAATGATGGGTCATTTGTTATAATCAAACAGGTTTCCACAATCTGTTCCTTTAACACTTGCTTTGTCTTCTTGTGTTCAGAATCTGCCAGTTTCTCCGACTACAAGATCACAGATACTTTGTAATCTTGGTTTTACTGTTGAGCCCTTTAATTGAATTGTTTCAGATTTCAGATATTTTCTTTATGCATTGTAATTCTTTAATGAGACTCCTTTTCCACCCAGTTGCTTCATTTTACTTTTTTAAAAATGTAAACATCTTTTGTTGAAAAGGAGTTTTCCATATAACATATTCTAATGACATTTTCCCCTCAAGTATATCTTTAGATCACTAAAATATATTTTAGGTGACTGCTTGAGGAATTCTGACAGGACTTTTGTGTCTACATCTATTGATTTTCTTTTCTTAAATCAAAGATGAGATTTTTCTTGTTCATGTAGGAATGTTTTTCATTTAAAAGTTGAACATTTGAGGTAGTGTTTGAACATCTGTATCCTACTTAACCTTTGTTTTTCCATGGTTTTCCCTGACATTGCTAAAGCTGGAAGATGCATCACCTCATCAAACACTGAGGGAGGGGTGGGGACATCTCTAATTGTAATTTCAGTTATCTTCTCTTTGGTGGCTATCCAGTTCCCTTTCGTACTTTAAAGTTCTATTGCAAAGTACGTTCACATTAAAGATTGCTTTGTTCTCTTAAAGCAAATGTTTGCCTGATGTTTCTTCTTTTCTTTAAACCATGTTTCCATTTATTAATATTTGTGTGTGCATGTATACACATTCATACCACAGAGGTAAGAAGTCAACCTGCAGGAGTCCATTCTTTCCTTCTACCAGGTGAGACCCATAGATCAGATGCATGCTGTCAGGCTTGGCAACAAGAGCCTCTAACTCCCTTCCACAGTCTCTCCATCCCTCCTTTCCCCTCCCTCCTTTCCCCGCCCTGCCTCTTTCCCCTCTGTCCCACCCTTCCTTTTCCCTCCTCCTTGTCCTCTGTAATTTTTTTTGTGTGTGTGTGTGTTGCATGTGCGTGTATATAAATGTGTGTGTGCACGCTTCTGCATTTGTGTGTGGGATGTAGTTGACATGAACATTCCTCTATGCCTCTTCATCTTTCTTTTTTGAAACAGGGTTTCTTACTTAACTTGTAGCTCACCCTCTTGGTTAAACTGACTGCCAATCAAACCCTTCAGATTTGTCTGTCTCCTTTCTACCAGAGGTAGGTTTTCAGGTATGCACTGTGCCTGGAGCATAGTTTTCATGAGGAATCACTAGGACTCTGAACTTGCTAATTCTCTCACTAGTAAGGGCAGTGCTTTAATCACTAAACCATCTCCCCAGCCCTCCCTGCCCTTAATATTGTCTTTGATAATATTGGTTTAATCCAGAGGGGGGAGTCTTTGGAACATATTTGAAAAATTATTAATATAAATTTGCACCTAAAGCAGTGCTAATTAAAATGGTAAGTTTAATTCATGGACTCTGTCAGGAATCCAAAAGCCCTTGTTCAAGGTCTATGTGTGAACAAAGTCAAGTTTTTGTGGTCACTAAGCAATGCCCTGGATTTGTTCAATCATTATCTCTATTCAAGAGTATAGACTCTATAGATCTATTCAAGAGTATAGATCCTATTCCTCCGCAAGGAAGTTTCTGTTCTGCCTTGAGACTGCTGTTCATTCCTAGGGTCCTTCAATCTGTTTATCCCTCAACTGTCTTTCAAAACTCCAAGATAGAAAGGTGCTTGCTAGCAGAACTCTCTCCTTTGCTCTCTGGAGCCTACTCCAGCAGCTCCTGAGTACTCAGACATTTAGTCTTGGATTGAGAATTACGTCATCTTTGTTTTAAGGTGTTCAGACTTAGATTGAACAAACATACTGGCATCTCACATGCTGTAGCTTGCAGATGACACATTTGGGGGAATTTAAACCTCTCTAGTTAGATGAGAGCATTCCCTAAAACATCCTCCATCCTTTCCCAATCATTTACTGTAATTCTATATTTCAGAGAAAAAAATCTTATTATACTGTTTACGTACGAGACTCATAGAATTCTAAACTTGAGGATAATGTAAAATATGTTTTCCTTTAAAACATACATGGGCTTCACTATTCATATTACTTATCTTCCCAATATACTTATTACACTACATTGTTAATGCAGCACACATTTATATAGCACTAGAATAAGGTACCAGCATTATTCTGAGGAGGGTTCCTTGAGAAGCTACTTGGTCAGGAACTTGGCAAGCATATTTGAGCTTCACGCAAGTCCTACCTAGTCAACATTAAGAGAAGGTCTATTTTAACTTGGCTTTTTGAAGGTGTCCATACCATACTGCCCAATAGAGTCACAGCAATGCTAACCAGGTCCATGCCATTCTAGGGATAGACAGAGGAAGTCTTTTCGAAAATTAACATTAATGCTTTAGAGCCTGAACTAAATGAACAGTGGATCATTTCAGTGCTATTCCACAAAGCAATGTGTAGCCTAAAGGGAGAGCCAGAGCCGTTCAGTATCAAATTACCCAGCTCCCTTGGGTCTAAGCTTGGAAGTCATCATGGGCACTAGGGTAATGATGTGTTAGAATGAAAAAGTCAGAGGTGAATTCCAGGTTATTTTCATTCAGGTAAAAGGAACGAGAGTGGAAATGATATTGTGGGTCTAAAGAAATGGACACTTTTGTTATGGGAAATGGGAAAATACAATGATTCTTAGTCTCCTTCCACGTGCACTCACACAGAAGTTTTAAGATATTTTAACGACACACCTGGTTGCTTTTGGCCAGAGATAATTAGTATTGTTCCCTGCTTGTCATCAGAGTTAAAGGATCAATATTTTAAGTATTACTTCCCAGTGCTCCAGGATCCATGAGTCTCTTATGGCCTCCTGAGAGTTCTTTTCGGAATTAAAGCTATCTATCTCTAAATTCACTTAATTTTCTCAAGAATGATAACAAGGGTATTATTATTCCCCTTGTACAAAATGCACTAATTGAGGGCTAATGAAGTTAACGGACTCGATGGTGCATGATAGTGCTGGGTTTTGAACTTAAGCAGACTGGGTTCAGAGTCTGTGTTTTCAACCAGCATTTCTGATTCAAAGCCAGAAGAGACAAGGAAAAACCTCACAGAATCTGCTGGAGTTTCTCCAGGCACGAGGAGCCTGGTACTCTGCAGCTCCTCAGCCTGTGTGTGTTCCTGTACTGTGTAGCCAACTGTCCCTCTGACCCTCTGAGTCTGAGCTTGCTGTGTAGAGTGGGTAACAAGGGTCCTTCAGTGAGAAGGATTCAACAACGCCACAGTGACCGAGAAGGTGAAGACTAGGTAGAATGAATCAGTAGCTAGAAGTTAGGGAACGGGTTAGTTCATAATGTTGTTCCACCTATAGGGTTGCAGATCCCTTTAGCTCCTTGGGTACTTTCTCTAGCTCCTCCATTGGGAGCCCTGTGATCCATCCAATAGCTGACTGTGACCACCCACTTCTGTGTTTGCTAGGCCCCGGCATAGTCTCACAAGAGACAGCTATATCTGGGTCCTTTCAGCAAAATCTTGCTAGTGTATGCAATGGTGTCAGCATTTGGAGGCCAGTACCCCGGAGCTCTTGACTCTAGCTGCATATGTATCAAAAGATGGCCTAGTTGGCCATCACTGGAAAGAGAGGCCCATTGGACTTGCAAACTTTATATGCCCCAATACAGGGGAACGCCAGGGCCAAAAAGTGGGAGTGGGTGGGTAGGGGAGTGGGGGGGAGGGTATGGGGGACTTTTGAGATAGCATTGGAAATGTAAATGAGGAAAATACCTAATTTTATATATATCTCTATCTATCTATCTATCTATCTATCTATCTATCTATCTATCTATCTATCATCTATCTATCTAAAGAAAGATAAAAAAAGGAAGTTAGGGAACCTTCACAGTAGTATTTGTTACTGTTGATGTAGGTTTAAGATTTAAGATATAGTGCTTAGAAATTAGCTTCTTTCTATGTGACACAAGTGTTTGACTTGTGGTAGCTGTTTATTTGAATCCACACAGAGTAGCATTGTCTCTCTAGGGCCATCATCTCAAGTAACATCTGTTTCTTCAATGCACTGGCTCTGCATCAGTGGTCAGGTATGGATGGAGGAAGGGACCGTTGCTACTAATAAATCCAGAGATAGGGGAACTGTTGTCCTAAGCTGTATACCCATGGGAGAACCCATTGCACTCCAATGGATAGATATACTTCAAGAGCTATCCAAATGACCCAGTTAAATTAAAACAATAAGAAATATTGTCCATGATTGGTGGAACTAAAAGACTAATAAGAATTAGACATACATTTAGGATCATCAATAGACCGAACAGAGCTGAGGAATCTCTAAGTTTGGAGACACGATAAGCAAAATGTCAAAAGCTAAAAAGAAAAGAGAAATATAGAGAAGTGAAAAACAGAATATCCAATAACTATGGTCCAAATACAAAGGTATAATGTGTGTGCGATGGAAAGTACAAGAAAGAAAATTTAAGCCAATGATGCCCGGCAAATTTCTCCCAAACTAAGTTTAGGCACTGACCATGGACCCAGGAAATGCAAGAGCAAGGATGATAAGTGTGAAACCCAAAGCCAAAAGCTAACAAGCCATGGTTGGGATGGAGTCATAACTCAGCACTATAGTAGTGTCTAGTTCAGCCCTTAACTTTACACAAACAGTAACAACACAATAACAACAATACAACCCTGCCACAAACCAAATCACAGAGTTTTTAAAATTATATTTCATAACTGAAGGGAAACCAAAGGCTTTCTCAGAGACACAAAAATGGCTTTCTTGCCAGTAGATATATCTTTTTGAAAAAAATGATGCTGAGGGATTTTTTTTTCAGAAAGAAAGGAAATATTATAGGCTTGAAATGTCTCTGCATTAAGGCACAACTGTAGGTAAAGTACAAACTTATATTCTCATTTTTAACTGATGCAAGAAACTCACAAAATACTTTTAAAACCCTTATGTGTGTTACTTACGCAGAGATGTGTGTGGGTGCTCAAGACAATGGGGAAGATGATGTTAGGTGCTGCTTGAGACCTGAAGGCAGAGCTAGGTGAATGCATTGTGTAAAGTCTTGTGGTACCCATGAAACAATGCAGCATCACTTAAAGTAGAGTGCTACATACGCTATAGAAAACTCCTTTGAAAATAATGGTTAAAATCCAGACACTAAAATTTAGAATATTTTCTCAAAGCAATCTGCTTATGATGAATGCAAGAGAAGTCAGAACTTTAACAATCTTCATATCATTTTATTTTGCCTTTGTTTTGTGCTGAATAGTTCCCATTTCATTAATCTCTCTTCTGATCTTTATGATATCTTACTGCCCACTACTTTGGAGTTTGGCTTCTTGTTTTTAAGACCTTGGTATGCAGTGTTAGAACATTTGCTTAAAATTATCTCTGATTTTTAATGTTAGGGCTCATAATTATAACTCTGCATAGCAATGTCTAAGCTATATCCTAAGGATTAACATAAGTTGTAGCCTTTAATTTTCATTTGACTCTAGGAATTTTATTTCCTCCACGGTTTCTTCCAGCACTTACTGGCCGTTCTGGAGGGTATTATTCAGGCTGCAAGCATTTGTATAGTACCATTTTGTGTTATTCTGCTCAGATTTGCTAAGATTCAAGAATTTACTCTGATTCTTTTTATTTGCTAAGACTTGGTTGTGGCCCAGAATGTGTGTGGAGGTCTCATGGGTTGCTGAGGAAAATTGATATTTCCTATTTGTTGCAATGAATATTCTATACATATCTGTTGAGACAATTGTGTATCTAGTATACTTTTGGCTTGAATTGTCTTCATTGATGTTTAGTTTGTATTGTGAATCACCCACTTCTGTATCAATCTAAAATTTTATAGCCATTGACTCTCCTGATATTTAGTGCACTGGTGGTTGCCACTGTTTTCCCAAGTTTCTAGTTTCATCACATGCTGCTAATTTTTCTGACTTTCTCCGATCTTGCCTACTTTCCTCATTAGGTCTTTGATTGAACTCCAGTGCTCCTGTGTATCCTCTGTCAGATCACTGACCGAAACCTATGAAACTTCGGCGTTTTACCTCCGTAGAATGACTGAGCAGAGGGCTTGAGATGTCATATTCTTTTGAGGAGCCATGTCACCTTGCTTCTTCATGTTTTCTGTGATCAGTGCATGTGTCTGGATATTCTTTCACTGTTGTCTGGCAGTTTTTTTCAGGCTGTCAATGACTCTTGAAGACTCAATCTCTAATATAAGCAGAGGAGAGAAACCAAATGAATGCAGCAGCAACAATATTAAGTCACACAAGATGAGTAACTGTGTCACAGTGACCAACAAAGAAGAAAATGACAAAATAAATACAGAGTGTGCGATAAAGTTCAAAGTTATGTAAGGTGACTATGTGGTCAAGAGCCAGGGAAGAGGGGAAAAGAAGTAAGGGTAAGAAAAGGAGGAAAGGAAATAAGAAAAGAGAAGAAAAGAAAAACAGACAAAAGGCAGAGTTGGGAACAGAGATATGGAGAGAAAGAGGACAGAGCAAGAGATATGAAAATATAAATAAATAAAAAGTAAAAAAGACAAAGAATTTTCCCATTGAGAGATAATTAGCTATATGCAAGAAAGGGACAAAATAATATTCAAGGTGTCCTGAGATGGCTCACCAGTTAAAGTGCTTGCCACACAAGCTTGACTCCAGGAACCTACATAAATATGGAAGGAGGGAAATGACTCCACCGACTTGTCCTCTGCACATGGGCAGTGGCATATGCGTGCCACATGCATATCGTACATGCAGAATATGGAAGCTTTTCTTTTAAAAATTATCCAGAAGGTAAAAAGGATATAAAACATTATTTTAATAAAATAAAATTAAAGCTCACTAAGAGGTACAGTAAGAGAAAATTTCAAAGCCTACAGTGGAGGAGGGAGGCAAAGAACAAAGGAGAAATGGGTGAAATGTTAGTGGTACCTCTTATTCCTCCAACTGGAAATGTCTGGTTACATGCAAGGGACAGGGCAGTGAGGCTAAGTCAAACCTAACTCCTTCCTGTGGTGTGTGCTGTTGCTGTGCAGGTTTTGAAGAAGTGTCCTATGTCAGCTGGAGCTACCAGCACTTCAATAGTGTCATATCTATCTATCTATCTATCTATCTATCTATCTATCTATCTATCTATCTATCTATCTATCCATCCATCCATCCATCCATCCATCCATCCATCCATCCATCCATCCATCCATCCATCCATCCATCTATCTATCTATCTATCTATCTATCTATCTATCTATCTATCTATCTATCTACCTTTCTATCTATCTACCTTTCTATCTATCTATCTATCTATCTATCTATCTATCTATCTATCTATCTATCTATCTATCTATCTACCAGAGCATCTTCTGTTCACATTTAGCTTGGCACTTTCTGTGCTGCTGAGAGCCTAGGCAGGTTCTCCTACCCTCTTGGGATGCCCCAGTTTGTACCCTTGGTGTAGTTAATTTTGTAGCTGTAGGGTAGCTCAAATGTGTTGGGAATGGTGAAAACTACCAAGGCAGAGATTGTAATGGATGGAGGGGCCAGTTTTTGTACTTTCCAAGCCTCATATGTATTGATCTTCTTGTTAGAAGGAGATAGCTGGGGATATCAGAAATGCCCCAGAGCATCAGAGTTCTTAGACTCTACAGCAGTGAACTGTAGAGAGATGGCTCCAGAGCTGATGTACCCACTGACTTCATCCTTGGGGCTATCAGATTTCTGAGCTGTTATCAGTATATGAGTTTGCTCCAGGCTATTGAGCTTGAAAGTCTCTTGCCGTGTGTGTGTGTGTGTGTGTGTGTGTGTGTGTGTGTGTGTGTGTATGTGTGTTGTTGTTGTTGTTGCTATCTGACCTGAGCCACCTGCAGCCTACACTTTTTAGTTTATGAATGTCCAGCCTTTTTGCTACTGCTGGTAGAACCTGAGGTCCAGTGTTTGCAAGATTTTGGCCTCTTATCCAAATAATTAAAATATGGGCTCACATCATCAGAGACACTTCCCCTGCAGCAGATGAGAACAAATACAGAGACCGTAGCCTGCCAATTATTCAATACAGTAAGAGACCTTGGAACACTCAATTTAAATGGTATGTCCTATCAAATTCCTCCCGTCAGTGTTCAGGGAACCCTATAGAAGAGGATGCTGAAACAGTGTAAGAGTCATAGATGATGGAAGACACACACACACACACACACACACACACACCCCACAAAACCTTCTAAACACAGCAGGATCTATGCACCCATGAACTTACAGAGACTGAGATAGCATGCACAGGACTTGCATGGGGTGCACTGGTGGGGTGGGGAGTGGTCTTTGAGATGAAAGAAGTGAGTACATGGCTCCATCCCTAACACAGAAGCTATCTTCAGTTAATAACTACTCGGAGATGAAAACTTAGTTTCCTCTAAGGGAGTCTTCACTGAGAAAACAAACTACTCCTAAGGGTAGACTATATGCCCAGAACTTGATGGCATATTTGGACACTCCTTGTCTCAAAATGTCATGTCAGGGCTCTTCCTCTTCCTTCTTTCCTTCTTTCCTTCTGTCCTTCTTTCCTTTCCTCCGTTTCTCCCTCCCTCCCTTTTTCCTTCCTTCCTTCCTTCCTTCCTTCCTTCCTTCCTTCCTTCCTTCCTTCCTTCCTTCCTTCCTTCCTTCCTTCCTTCCTTCCGTCTTGTGTATGTCTCTCTCTTTTTCAGTTTTATATTATTTATTTATTTATTTATTTAACTCTACACATCATTTGTGTATATATCATGGCTTCTGTTTTGTATTTTTAAATGAAATTCTTGAGAGTGAGAATGACTGGGTCTCTGCATCTGTATATGTTTCTTGTGCCTTTTCTTGGTATTCTTGGTCTCTTTTCCATCTGCTTGTTTATTTCTTCTCGTTCTGATTTGTTGATTTTTTGTTTTTATATTATTGTATTATACCTTAGATGCCTGTTTGTTTCCTAGTGGGAGACAGAAGGGATAGATACAGATGGGCGGGGAGAGGGAAAGGAAGTGGAAGGACCAGAGAGAGGGAAAGTCATAATCAGGATATAGTCTATGAAAAAATCTATTTTCAATGAGAAAATAAAAATAGAGTAACTAAAAAGAAATAAATTATGGGCTCACATAGATTCCTCAAAATATCAGGATAACTTTATTCAAAGACAAACAATACCACAGATTAGAAAATGATACTTTGCCAAGATTGACAGCTGGCCACATAAGTGGAGTCCAGGAGGAGGAATTTGGTTGCTAAGTAGCATAGCATGGGCATTTCTCTATTTGAGTGATAGACAAGGCCTTATGATCACTTTCCTACTATGCATGCCTGTCCTTTCAGTGCGTTTGAAGTTGATCATGCAGCTACCCAATTATATATCGACACATGAGAAGGAGCTCCTCTTAAGTCTTGTTTTTTAGTATAGAATAGAGTTTATTCAGGGCATGGGGAGGGGAGTGAAGAGGGTATCAGAGGCAGAGAAAGGCAGAGAGAAGGAGAGAGTAGAGAAATAGGGGCCTACCATGGCCATGTGGAGAGAGGGGAGAAGGGAATGGGGACCAAGGGGGGAAGGGATAAGAGACAGGAAAGAGCATAAGAGAGCTACTCTTAAGCCTTAACTTGAGGACACAGGCTTGCCTTACAGAAAACGTGTCTAAAACCATTTCCAGGTAGGTTAGCCTTTCTGCTCTTTATATCTGGATACACCATGGATGCGTTCAAAGGGCAACTGTCTACATTTGATTGCTGCTGGGAGCAGAGAAACTTGTACTGTTGTGTAGAGCACGATAAAAGTGGAGCCTGATGCAGGAGTGAGCTTGAGAGGTTTCTGTGGTTGCTGTGTAGATTACTGGAGAGGGGTACATTCAGGTAAAGGACTGGACAGTCACATTCACTAGTGGAAGAGGGGTGTGTGCATAGGCATCCAAGTAGAGCCCCAGGTTGCCTAACTCTCCTGTGCCACTGGCCTCGGTTCCACTCTCTATGACTGCCTCTCAGATCTGTCTCCTACTTGGAGGCTATTGCAACTGAAATTTGGGTTCCCACTTAAAGCATTTGTCTGCTCCCAGGCTGTTTTGTTTGAAACATCAGATGTCCTCTCAATACCGCACTAGGCACTGTCCTAAACTGTGACAGAATGAGACTTAGGTTCACTGTTGGTCTGTAGCTAGAGTTGAGCCTAAGGAGGGTTGTGAGTTTTTCCTATGGGCAGGGCTGCCTGTCAGTTTTCACCATGGTTGCTTGTCTTACCTTTTGGGCAAGGCTTCTGCTTCCCTCCTCCTGTTGGGCATCTGTGTGGCTGATGCTGTGTGGCTTCCTTGGTTTAACAGTGCTTCCATCTCTCTGCATACAGGAAATTCAACATTTGCCTACCACTTCTGTGAGTTTCTGAAGCACTTCTCTCTCTGGATGGGAAAGGCACTATTCTTTCTTTGAGGAAATCTTATCCTTAAGGTCATAGGGAGGCCACTGCTAGTCCAGCCTCTTACCTTGAAGTCCTCAAGTAAGTAACTCATTTAATGGCTTTGAAAAATGGCCTTTAACTCTCTCAGTCTAGTTAATAACCTGGCTGCTGGCATGTGCAGTTTCACCAGAGGAAGCTTCCTTTAGAAGCGACAGTCTCCAGAGTTCACAGTGTCCAACATATGCTAAGCACTCAGTATATACACATACGTTTATTGAATAAATAGATGTATGAGCAAACAGATAGCCTTGGTCTTGTGAAGCCAATCTAGTTTCTTTATCTATCATTAAAGCCGCAATGCAGATTGGCACAGTTTACGTTAGGGATTCAAGCCAACTAAATTACAATTAGTAGATGTCATCTAAGGAGATATTTGAGATGTCTAATAATGTCTTCTCTTCTCTTTTCCTATTGGCCTTCATGAGTGTCACGTTCAGGAAAACCCGAGAGGAGATATACTAATATTTGGAGTGACTAACTCTACCAGTTAGAGTTTCTACCACCTGTGTAGCAGAAAAGCCTGTCCCAGAGGAAGAGAGAACAAACTTACTTCTAAGGGGCAGAGTCTGCCTAGAACCCAAAGCAGGTGGACCCAAATGTCCTGTTGAGGGACAAGCAGCTGGTAGTGTTGATGGTAGGACTGTAGAGAAGCACTGTTTGTTGTAAACTCTATGCATGCTCATACCTCCATGTCAGCTTTGTTCTCATAGACTCGGTTCGTGTTTAAAAGAAACAGTATTAACCAGCCAGACCCCTCAAAGCTCCCAGGAACTAAACCACCAGCCAAAGAGTACACTGAGGGTACCCATGGCGCCAGCTGGATATATAGCAGAGGACTGTCTTATCTGGCATCACTGGGAGGGAAGTCCTTTGGTCCTGTGGAGGCTTGATGATCCAGGATAGAGGAACACTAGGGTGCTGAGGCAGGAGTGGGTGGGTCGGCAGGGGAGCACCCTCATAGAGGCAGGGGGAGGGAGGAGGGGATAGGGAGATTTTGGAAGGGAAACTGGAAAGGGGGATAACATTTGAAATGTAAATAAATAAAATAACCAATACAAAATCTTTGTGATTCATTTAACTGCAAATGAATTATTCTCGTAAAAAGTACTTTGATAAAGGTTAACATTTTATTCCCCCTTTAACTTAAAACTGGGGTACGGGTTGACATGTTTCAGTGAGTGTGACCTCCAAGATGGAAATCTGGAAACTCCGGGTTGTAAGTATGATCAGAGGGGAAGATCGGGAATGAGTTACTAGTTGGGTGACATTAGATCTCCATGCATCAGAGTTTCAAGAATATCATCACTGTCTTTAAGGAATTATGAAAATACAAATGCTACCTTAGACACACAGTCTTTTTTTTTTTTTTCAAGACAGGGTTTCTCTGTATAGCCTTAGCTGTCCTGGAACTCACTTTGTAGACCAGCGCTGGCCTTGAACTCAGAAATCCACCTGCCTTTGCCTCCCGAGTGCTGGGATTAAAGACATACGCCACCACGCCCGGCTTAGACACACAATCTTAAGTGAGAGTGACACAGCATGTGGTAGGTGACCAACTGGAGCTGCATTTAGTTTTTTTAGAAAACTCAAGCTTTCTTTTCACAGTGCCCTTCTTTTTGTGTGTGTGTGTGTGTGTGTGTGTGTGTTTGTTAATCAGCTTTAATTTCGGTCATGGCGGCTTCTTGGCATAGTAAGAAATATTGCCCATGATCAACATGTTTTGTTCTGGGAATAGGGACAATGGTAGGGGCAATCACCTTCTTAGAAAGTACAACCCAAGTTGGGAGGGCAGAGGGTGGGAAGAATCCTCCCCATGCCTGTGGCAAAGTGCAGGAGCCCCACCCACACCCCAAACCAACCTGAGTCCAGACCCTCTAGGGAAAAAAGAGGAGTGCATGAACCCCCCACTACTCCACAGGCATCTTCTACCTGTGGCCCAAGGCTCACACTACCGTCCAGCTTGCAGTCCTCACAGGAGCCATTCTGTATAAAGTACAAGTGAAAAGCTCTGAAAGTCACACACCTCAGGTTATATACAAGAGCTCAGTGGAGGGTATCTGCCCCTGCTGCCCCCAGCACAGGAAGGGAATATATACAAGGGAACAGGCCACATTCTACGCCAAACTGGAAAGGACAAAATGGCTTCCTGGGGAGGCGGTAACTACCCCACTGTTTGGCCCCCAATCCCTGCCATCTATAAACTGTGCATATCCTGAGGGAGTAATGTGGGTCTTGGGGTATTTTCAAGGGCCCCTCACCTGCTTGTGGAAGCTGTGGAAGGACCAGAGGAAGGAGGTGAGGGTTGGGGAACCCCCTCCAAGCCAGACTGTCCAGGCCCAGGCTCTGGGGGTGGAGGCAATGGTGGGGCAACTTGGGCAGTGCCAGAGTCCGAGCTTGGAGAGGTGGGGTCAGGGCTCCCAGCAGGGCTGGGAGTGGGGATAGGAGTAGCAGTCATGCCAGTAGGAGGGGATCCAGGGAGGGGGGCTTCAGCCCCAGCTGCTCTCACAGTGCCCTTCTGCATAGAAACATTGGCTGAATGTATTTTGGTTGAGGAAAGAGATTCAGTGGAGGAAGCTAGCTGTTCTTGGCTTGCTGATATCTGGGCACACAGAAGAGATAAAGGGTTGGGGTTGCCACTGCAGGCAGAAGTGGGTACGCGAGTTAAACAGAGAGTGAAGTAGAAGTTCTTGCTCATGGTATTGTTTTTTGGGTCTGGAGAGTCCAACCTATGTGCATAAAATGATATTTTATGGCTCAATAGGAAAGGAGATGCAGTTTCTTGGCAACAGGCACAAAGATCTTTATAAGCATTTCTATTATTTTAAAGCATCCCTGGACATCATTATTAAAATGAAAAATAAAGAAACAGAAAAAAAGAACTGACCTGTGCTGCACTCTATCTCAGCTTAACGTAGGGAAAAAAAATGTTTTGAATTTTCTTTTTCTGATTAGGTTTCAGTTTTGTGAATGCGCTTTCCCCATTCTTCGTGCAGAATTGTCTTTTATGAAGCATGTAGGCTGGAATTAAAGATAGTGAGACCACATAGCCTCGCTTCTCTGTGTTTACAAAAGTGTGACTGCACAGAATGGATGTGCAGGCATTTTGAAGTATACAAATTCTATGCTGTCAACATCCCAGCCTCTTCTAAGGCTCCTGCCAAGAAAATGCATCTAAGCAGGCAGGGTGGACCTGCATGCCAGCTCAGCGCTGTCACTGGTCCAGTTTAATCAGGCATCTCACTACTAATTTACATTTGGTGGATTTTTTTTTAGCTTATTAAGTAAATTGGAATAAAAACCTGGCTTGTCAATTATTCCATCTAGCATGGCTGCATAACCACAGGCAGTAAAAATGTAGCTTTGGAAATACGAATACTAAGGATTTTTAAAGTTCTGATTGGTGGTGAGTGTGTGTGCACATACAATATAGGTTGTATTTATTTTTTATTCTCCAGAGCCAGTGTTGAAAGTGTGTGTGTGTTGGATAGATTGTTCACTATTCTGATTGACTATATCAGAATATGAGATGAAAGTCAAGGTCAGGAAAAGGAGTTTTCTATGAGACTGTTTGGAGAAATTTAGGTATCCCACTAGCCTTGAGAGAAGCAATGGGTCCTGCTTGTCTCATCTATTTGAACTCCCCAAATACTATGAGAGCAGAGCCACAGCACCTCACTGCTCTGCTCCCTGGTGTTAGTCCTGTCCTTTGGAACCTCCTATAGGGTGAGGAGACCCCAGCAAACAGAACTGGAAGGTCTCTATGGAGAGATCTATCTGTATAGATATAGCCAAGGGGTAGGGCAAGAGTACCAGCCCTACTCTATATGAAGCCTCTAGGGCTCTTCCATGAGAGCCCTTTTCAAGAGACTTAGTGAAAAAAAATCAGGAATACTCAGTTTACACAGAACTTCAGTAAATGACAGATGAATTGGAAATTATACTACAGTAGTATCTTTTGGCTTTGAGAAGTTCACATTTAACAGTTGTCCTGTATTTTATCTAGCAACAACTAATCCAACAAAGGTCAATTTCTGCATCGAGTAGACTAAGGGAGCACAGGGCGTGCTCCAGACAGTCTTCCCAAGCAATGGCTTTACCATCCTCTTCTGTCCTTTGTGATGTTGAACCACCTGAAACTGAGTTACAGATTTGAGGAAGAAGCACGAAGAAAAAGCAGCAGCGCTCAGTCACACAAACCCTGCCACAAGCCCCAAATGATGTCTGGATGCAGCTCTCTGGGAAGGGGATTTCTGATGACTTCTCTGTGTTAGATTATTAACTGTAGACCTCAAGAACTTTATTAAAACAAAGCAGAGCAAATCAAAACAAAGCAAAACGAAATGCAAATGTCCAAGACTGCTTAAATTTGTGGGGGAAAATCTTAAAGGGAATTCTGACACTCATCAGAAACCATGTGAAGGAATTATCACAGGTGAGAAGGGGCGGGGAGATTTTAGGATGTAATTATTAACTATCCCATGGGTCCATGCTCCTGATCAAGATTACTATGTAATTAATGAACTGTTTTTAAAGTTTAGTGTTTCTGAAGCATATGGCTTTCCAGCTAAGAATAACAGAGATGATAAGTTTTCTTCTGTCTTGAGCACGAGGCTGCATGCCAGAGATCACCTCATAACATCATCACCTGGCTCCGTGGCATGCAGAATATCATGATTGATTCTCACCAACATTTACAATTTTTATTCATATATTTAATCCATTTTAATTAAAAAACTATATGAGAGATATTGGCCATATATTTAGTTTTGCTCTCATATCTAAATAATAAAAACCTAAATAGTTGCAAATACTGTTCAAATATAACTCTCCATGACAAATCTACATCAAATCCTTTTCTTAGTTATTTTGACATATTCACACATTTTTTCTGAGAAAACATACCTAAGTGATGCCCATAGGAACCAACATACATGCATGTAAATATACTCACAAATTTATATACCCATGACACATACATACACAAATGCATGCATGCACATGTGCCCACAGAGACACACACAGAGATGCAGACACACAGGCACATGCACACACACACACACACACACACACACACACACACACACACATGTGCACAACACACACACACACACACACATACACATACATGCACATATACACAGATAGAGATGCAGACACACCCATACAAGGCATACACACACACACACACCCACACACACACACACACACACACACACTCCTAAGGATTCACTGTGAAGCCGAATGACGATTTCCTTGGAAAAAAACATCCAAATGTTCTTCTGATTATTCCCTTTGTATTAGTTATTTTTCTTTGTGCTGCAGCTAAACACTTGGCAAGAAGCTATTTAAGGGAATGGGGTTGATTTTGGCTTACAGTTTTGGGGGATCATTACCTCACCATGAGAAAGACATTTCAGCGGAAGACAAGAGAAGGAGGCTTCTTAGTTCACATCACTAACATTTTAGAAGAAGAAAGAATATATGGGAAGTGCGCGGAGGGCAGAGGGCAGGGCTAGCTTTAAAGCAGCAGGGTCCCCTTCAGTGGTCTGCTTTCTTCAGAGAGGCTCCACCTCATCAGTGTCCCACATTCTTTCCTTTCCTTTCCTTTCCTTTCCTTTCCTTTCCTTTCCTTTCCTTTCCTTTCCTTTCCTTTCCTTTCCTTTCCTTTCCTTTCCTTTCCTTCCCTTCCCTTCCCTTCCCTTCCCTTCCCTTCCCTTCCCTTCCCTTCCCTTCCCTTCCCTTCCCTTCCCTTCCCTTCCCTTCCCTTCCCTTCCCTTCTTCCCTTCCCTTCCCTTCCCTTCCCTTCCCTTCCCTTCCCTTCCCTTCCCTTCCCTTCCCTTTCCTAGATATTTTCTTTATTTACATTTCAAATGTTATCTCCTTTCCTGGTTTCCCCTCCAAAAACCCTGATATCCTACTCTCCCCCCATCCACCCACTTCCCTGTCTTGGCATTCCCCTACACTGGTGCATTGAGCCTTCACAGAACCAAGGGCGTCTCCTCACATTGATGTCCCACATTCTTTCCAAATGCTGCCACCAGGTGGGGATCAAGTGTTCAACCATAGAAGCTTATGGGTAATTTCACAATAAAATCACCACATCCTCAGTCAGAGAACAGAGCCATCCAGAGAACAGATCCATTGTGAGGAGGCTTGTGTTGACATGGACAAACCACTGTAACCAGACCCCTAGGGGCTTACTGTTGCTGAGTCTTAAAGCTTAGAGTCCAGCACTACTGTAGCTCACAGCAGGGTGTCTAGGGTGCATTATTACTTTTTTTAAAAGAAAACCATTGAAAGGTCTCTCCTGGACTTCATGGGGCATGTCAGTGTAGTGCCACACAGTGTCTTGTGTTTGTCTTTCAGGCACAGGTAAAGGCTGTGGTAATGGGACTGCTTCTGCTAACACTGTGAAAAGACACTCAGAGGCAGCTACTGGTTCTCATCACTCAGAACAAAATCACTGAGTTGTGTTTTGATCTGGAATAGATCAGGGAAGGATTAGGAAGTTCATGCAATAATATGCTTGTATCTGAATAGCCTACCTACCTACAAGTAGAGTCTATGAGCACTGGATTTTTTTGTTTGCTTGGTTTTTTTTTTTTGTTTTGTTTTGTTTTTGTGTTGATTGGGAGCTGAACAGATGCCACTGGCAAGGATTTGTGCAAGAAGACACAGACTGGGCCCAAGTTTTGGTCTCAGACACAACATCCAGACATCTAAGAGAGAAGTCTTTGGGGAATCCATCAGCAAACCTTGACTTTGCGTGGGAAGTCATGTTGAGAAGGGTGGGTCAGATCCTATGCAAAATAACTGGTATTCTATTTGCCTGAGTTTAATAACTTGTTCCCTGGCAGGAGATAACCAGTGTTGGCAGCCAGAAACAGTAGGTAGTGAGATAGAGCCAGGAGAGAAAAACCGGCCCTTCCCTGTTGGGGGTTTCCAATACCAGAGCTATCTACGCAGAAAGGCAACTCCCTCTACATTCGAGACAGGTATTCCTGTTTGCATCCAACTATGCTTTGTAAAACCTGACAGTAAATCCTCAAAGTGAGGGTAACCAATAGTGCTGTCCTGGGAGACTGTTCTCAAAGTGCAGAGGGAAGATCTGGCATAGCTTGTTGGATAGCAATCATTAATTTTGCATTTTGGGTCCTATTATGTCTGTTGTGTCTGTTCTGTTAAAAAAAAAAACCTTATTCATTTCATATAATCAAATTATCTGTTTCAAGTAAAGGAAGATTTTCCAAAAGGGATTTTGTCTCCTCGATTCTTTCAAATGTGAAGCTGAGACATTATTTTCTGGGTTTATACAGAGGGGATTCCGGGGTTGACTGTGGCTTGGCAGTTACTTGCTCTGACATCTCCTGAAAAAGAACTAGTTTTGATTCTAAACCCATGTGGTGATTCAGAACCACCTGTAATTTCAGTTGCAGTGGTTCTGACTCTGTCGTTTGGCCGCCATGGGCACAAACCTATAGTGGACACACATATGAGTGAACAGTAACAGACATAAAATAAAAACAGATAAAGATTACTGTCCTGCTGGCCTAACTATGAGAGAAGCATTCTGACTGCTGTCCTTCAGGGTTCTGGACAAGGATATCTCTTAGTCCAGGCATCCCAGAGCTACTGTCTGACTGTGGAGGTGAGGTTTTTTTGCATGGGCAGAGTGTCTATCTTATTATCTACCTGCACATTGTTTTAATATAAGAATACACAATGTCATATGTTACTTCTATGTTGTCTATTTACAAGAAAGAGATGTAATAATTACGTAATTAGTTGTGTAGCTTAATCAGGTCAGAACTGCATTTTATATTTGATAGGCCTTTTTTACTCGCAAGATATTTATTTTGTTCCTTTTGATGCCATAGGAAGGGGGGAGGACAGACTTCATTCTACTTAGCTGAAAGAAGCAGAAATTGAGGATTAGGATGAGCAGAGAGACTTTGTGCATCTCAGGTAGCAGGGATAGAGTGGGATTTGAATCACAACATTAGCCTTTCAATCAGTCTCGCATTTTCTCTCTGAGGTCACGTGGTTAGGTTGATCTCAGAATAGGACATCATGTGATACATGGAATTGAGTATTTACAGCCAAGAATAAACTGCAAGTTCTGATTGGCTTTTGTATTTCTAAAGCCTAAATTATCTCTAGGAAACTGTAATTTGGAATTGAAAACTTTAAGGGAAGGACAAGGTTATGAAAGACCATTTCTGTATTTCCTAAATGAAAAAAAAAATTAAACTTCCATAGAGACCTGGTAGGCTAGTTATGGGTTCACTGAAGGAAGTGCTGAAGGCCCTGACTGCCCCCCACCACCCCCAGGAGCTCATGACCACAGAGAGAAATTTCTAGCAGAGCTGAGACCAGTGTGATGTGCTGACAAAGAGAAATCCTGGGTTGAGTATACAGGGAAGCATCCGTGCAAGGCAAGAGCAGAAAGGATGGGCTATTCCAGTGGAGAGACCTGTGATGGCCACTTTAGTGCACTCTACAGGCAGTGTGTCTTTAAGAGCTGAATCCACAGGCTTTCCAAAGAGCTACTTCTCCCTCAAACTTTCCTCTTCAGCATTACAAAGCGTGCAAATAATTTCACTTTGAAAATTATTTGAAAGCTGGCAAAAACCATCTTTATGGATGTTATTAGGCTATCTGCTAGAAAGCCTGTTATCTAACGTCATTGTGAAAGTTTGAACAGGTGCAACAATGCTAGATAAAAAAAAAAAAAAAAAAAGAATCAACTGAAGGGATTCCTATCAAGCAGGCCAAAGGTTTCAGTTGAGTAGCAGCTTATTGGTTTTGTTTTTCTCTCCAGCTTTATATTGTACTCTCACAGAGACAAGAACATCTTCCTTCGTGACAGTGACTGTAGAAGTTGAAAATCTACTTTTTGCATAATGGAACTAATACTTATGTGGACGGCGATGCCTTGGGAGAACATTCATGTACAGTCATATACCGCGTAATGACATTTCAATTAGTGACAGAATACATTAACTATGGAAGCTCCGCAGATTATATGGCCCACAGATGCCTGAGCTGTTTCAGTTTGTGTTACTAGCTATATACTGGCCAGACAATGATTACGTTGCCTAACAGCATAGTTAAACAATGCACGGCTTTGTATTCAAATCAACTCACCCCCGAGACAGTGTGTTAAGAAGGAATCAAGACTCAGTCTAATGTTCATGGTGACCTTCACAAGTTTATCAGGACCAGAGTGCCCGTGCACACTGCTATACTTTCAACTATACTATACTATATATAGTATAACTATGCTATACTATATCAACATTAAATTGAAATTGTCATTGTTTTAGTGGCCATGAGATCAAAGTCAACTAGGTAATGTTCATTGAGAATAGTTACAAAGACAGACAGGGAATGGGCAGTAGGAATATCTGGGTTGTTATGAAAGTACTGTGTCAGCTAAGGTAGACAGAAAATGTCATTTCAAGTCAGTCAGTGGAAAAGCTGTTTTTAACGATTGTAGTGGGATAACTAGCTACATGTGTAAAAAAATTTAAAAAAATGTTCAACTAAAGAAAATATTGAGAAGTGTGACCATAACAACTTAGGACTTAACATTGCTTAAAACATTGGGATGTAAGGTAGACTAAAGTGGACCAACAAACTATATGTAGTATCTATAAAAGCATAGAAACTCAGGATACTTGCTGGTTGGTCTGCTTGGCTGCCTACATTTTGGAAAATAAAGCACACAGACAGAGGGCATGTCAACTCTGTCTTCCCCAAACGACCCTCCAAAGTCGTCAGCTGAGTCTGGTTTGACAAAATGTATTAAATGGTATTAAAGCACAATAGCCCAGTGATAAGTTCAGCTTTACCATGATGCAAACAAAATATTTCCACTTTTACCCTAACAAGTTAGACTTAGTACTGAGAAAGAATACCACATAGCTATTCATTCGTTGTTTGTAAGAGAAACTGACTAAATTTTTCTGAAATGTCTTGTATTCTCTTGGGTAGAATCAGTCTATTTTCAAGCATGGCTTTAAATACTGATTGAATTATAATCTGATGATAATATAGACTGCTTATATGTGTCAGTATATATGTATTTTTTAAAATGATAACTTTCTGACAGTATTACAGATGATTATTTAAAGGTAGAAATGCATTAATATGTAAGAGATGAAAATGACAAGGCAAGATAACCATAACACTGTAGAAAGAGGTCAAGCTATTAAGATGACTTCTTGTAACTTAATCCCAGTATGGTACCCTTGGATTCCTATAGAGTGCTGGCCACTCAGCATGGTGCCATGACAACTACATTCTCAGCTTCTGCACCTCATTTACATCTGGATTCCTTTAAAATTTGCATTTCATTCTCATTGAAAACCAACTTTGTAATTTAACAAAAAAATGTAAACAGATTAATTTGTACTCATTCAGCTGGTCTCTGTCAACACTTTGGCTTCAGGTGTTTTTTTGTAAGAACAACCTTCAGATTATGTGGCCAAAGTCCCTATGACTGGAATGAGGATTTGGTGAGTAAGAAACCTCTGAATTCTGTGTGCAGGGACCATTCATAAACAGCGTTTTTCCCTAAGGCTTTGTTTCTTCCATGTATTGAAAATAGATTCATTTCTTACATACTATATCCTGATTACACTTTCTCCTCACTCTGTCCTCCCTTCAGTTCCTCCCCAACATCTCTTCCATTCAGATCCAGCCATTTTATGTCTCTCATTATAAAACAGGCTTCTAAGGGGTAGGAATATAATAAATTTAATTTGGTATAATATAACAGAAAACAAACAAATCATAATAGGACAAAACAAATAAACAGATCAAAAAAAAATCCCCAAGAAAAGGCACAAGAAAATGGACAGGCCCACTCAATCTCATATTCAGAAATCCTATAAAACATAAAAATGGAAGCTATAACATATACACAGAGAACCTGAAGGGAGGTACAGAGGGGATAAGGAAGAGAGGGAGAGAGAAATATTAAAATGAAAATGCGAAAAAAAACATAATTAAAAAAAAGCCCTGTCATGACCTTATGAAACAAGGAAACTTCATCTGGCTAAAACCCATGCAGGTCTTGTGCATGCTTCCACAGTATCTGTGAGTTCTTGTGTGTGTTGGTCCTGTTGTGCTTAGAAAGTGTTCTAAGGTCTTTCATAATGTATATTGTCTGGCTATGGATCTATGTACTTGTTTCCATCTAAATAAATTCACATTTATAATTCTGCAGAAATTTCACCTCAAATTGTATCAAAGACCTCAGCATAAAACTAGATGCTGATAGATAAAACTGAACCTGATAGAAGAGAAAGTAGGGAATAGCGTTATACCATTGCCATAGGAAAAGGCATTTGGAACAAAACGTTGTTAGCATAATCCCAAGATAAACAATTAATGAATGGGACATCATGAAATTGAGAAGCTTTTATGCAGCAAAAGACACCATTATTCAGACAAAATGGCAGCCTACAGAACAGCAAAAGACTTTTATCAACTGTACATCTGAGAAAACATTAAAAATGCATAAGAACTCTTTTTCTTTCTTTTCTATTTTTGATTCTAATTTATATATGGAACCACTATGGTTGGTTGTTGCAACAATGGTTACTTAAGTCAAGGTTCATTCTCCTTTACAATGTAACACTACAGTTGGCTTTTCAAGAGTTGATGTTTTTATCTTCATTTAGGTCAAGTGTATTTGTTGTGTCTATTACTTTCACTCATTAGCCACAGTGTAGACGATATCATTGTAAACTCCACTGACTAAGACATAAGGGTCTTGCTACTTTTGCTTTTAATCTCTTAGAGCATTGAGGTGATTATTTTCTTGATCATGAAATGGGAGACTGACAGACCACAGAAGAGAACAATACCATAGTAACATCAACTGCCAGGTATATTGGTAACACTATCATAGAACTTCTAACCCAGTGAGGAGGCAGAGTTGCTATAGTGACAACATATGATTCCAAAATATACCAAGAGAAGGACTACAGAAATTGTCTGCCCACCAAACCACAGTTATTTCGAGTCTCAGAATTTGGAGATATGTTTTTGGGGGGTGACAATGAATATGTAATGGTTAATTGTCATTGTCAACTTGACTGGGTTTGGGGCCACCTAGGAGACATACCTCAGGGTATGTCTGTGATGGTGTTTTCAGAGATTTTTCAGGGAGAATGTGGGTGGCACCATTGCATGGACTAGGGTTGAAGGAAAAAGGTGAGAGCTAGCTAAGCACTAACACTTATTTTTGCCTTCTGACCAATGCAATCAGCCCCTCTTCATAAATAACATTGCCTTTTGTGAGATGTAGTCACTAAATCAGGCTGCAAATATGGAAGCTTTAGTCTTGATTAGATGAGGAGACTACTGGAAGGTGGAATGGAGATACTGTGGCTTTTCTTTCCTTATATCTGTGACTCCCATTTACTGAATCAGGTGAGAGAGCAAAAGAGATCTGCTGACACAGGGCAGTGTCTAGGGCAGAATAAAAATATATTAATGTGCAGTGATCTCTGATGGGTAATGTTGGAATAGGAGCATGATTGTGGCACCTTTGAGTTTGGTGGATATTGCCATTCTATTGTTACTGTGTCATATTTGACTGTATATTTGACTACCAACACTATTCAAGAGTTGTTTTCCCACAGACACAAAGACAGTGAATGCTAACATATTTTTTGGTAAATATCATCACAGATTGGATTCAACTCACTACGTCATTGAATTTTGGTACTTTTGTGTCAATACTCTACCATTCATAAGATTCATATTATAAAGTCCCCTTTAGATTTTTTTTTCTGAATAACTTTGTTTGGTGTATTTCTTTTCATGACTTTTGTTTTACTTTTGTGAGCTTACAAAATGGCCATCTGTGTATCAACCCACTAGATGTTGATATCATTATCAAAAAAGTAATGACTTCCACTCTTACCTGGATCCATCGGGTAAAGACTCCCTGGGCTCCTCTTCCATCCATGCCTGGGTTTTGTGAGCAGACTTTGCTGAGTCATTTTTGAATATTGAGAGTTTATAATCACAGTGACTATGTCTTGCCCAGTAGATTGTACTGGTTGAAGAATGACCATTGTAACCCTTTCTTTTTTCCTTTCTCTTCTACAGTGTTCACGGAGCCTTAGAGGGGATAGAATACATATTTATACATGTTTTGCTTAGGACAAAGCACTTGACTATCAGTAATTCTTGGGACTTGGTGCAGACATTGGTTTCTGCAATCACTACCTTTCACTGCAAGGACTAGTTTCACTGATTAAGGCTCAGTGGTAACTGTCAGCATTAATTTAGAACATCAATGCCAGTTCAGTCTTCATATCTTAGCCATCTTACACATCTTGTACTGAATGCCATTTGGTACTATAGCCTGGTATCAAGCAACATGGATATTGCTATCACTGGTCAGATATTGCTTTGTTGGTAGGTAAATTCCAGTGTGCATTTTCACCATGTAGTCTGTTTTTCATTCCGTGGAAATCTTATTGAGCTTTAAAATACATGTGCTGTCAAAACCAATGGGCTTTATTTTTTTCAGATACTTTATTATTATGTCTGAATTCTTATTTTATGCCTGATACATGGTATTCTTGTGTTAGCAATACACACAGACATACACACACATACACACACATACACATACACATACACACACACACACATACACACACACACATACACACACATACACACACATACACATACACACATACACACATACACACACATACACACACATACACACAGACATACACACACATACACATACACACATACACACACATACACACACACACTCACACATCCATACACACACACACATACACACACACACTCACACATACACACACATACACACACACATACACACACACATACACACATACACACACATACACACATACACACAGACATACACACACACATACACATACACACATACACACACATACACACACATACACACACACATACACACACACATACACATACACACACACTCACACACACACTCACACATACACACACACACACATACACACACACACACTTTATGTTTTCACTTCATATGACTCAAGTGTGTCTTTCACAGTATCCTTTACTTCTTAATTTAAAATTTTAAGTTGAATATTTTTAGAAATTTTTAAGTTCTTAGCACACATAAAAGCTTCCTTCTTTTTTACATATATTTTTCTTTGTGTCTGAGTTCTTTGCATGTTTGATTTTTCTTCCCTGTACCCAGGTGCGTTGAGCTTTCCTGGATAAGTATTTATAGGAAACACCCTACCAAGATAGCAAAGGGAGGATACAGAAAGGTAGAGCTTCCAATCAGTATCTCTCTTCTTTTGTTTTGATGATAGCTCTATTTAAATACAACACCTCTGCCAGCCTTATCATCTTAGTCTTTTTGAACTTTACTTTATTCAGGATGATTTTCCTACCAGTGCCTTATTTCAGGGGAATCTATGACTGTTAACAACTACCAGGAAACACAGATAAGGCATCCCAAATAGGTTCCCTCTCTTCCATACAAGAGTTTGTGCTGGGCCTGTCTAGAAACTCCTGTCTTCCATTCTCCTCTTATTTACTTTATGCCAACAGCAGCAGGTCCTGTACCTCATGTTCTTTGTGTTGTCTCTGTAACTGTGTCTTCTGAGGCTCCCTGAAAGATAACTGGTAATAGCTTCCGGTAACATGATCATTTCTTTGCCATCTGGGATTTTGTCTGCCTATTTGTTGCAGTATAAAGTATTACTTCTATTTTCATTATCTTCTGGATAGATTTTTGGAAATAAAGTGGGAAAAGTTAGGCTCAAGGATCTTCCACTGATGGGGTTAACTCTTCCAAAAGCATGTTGTCAGCTTTAGCATTTGAGAAGTGGATGACAGTACCACGGGAAACACACACAGATGCCTGCTAAAGCTGTTATAGTATAAGTTATCCAGGGCTAAAGTACAAAATCAAAGAAGGGCATGATAAAAGAAAGATGAAGTGTGAAGGTTTAATATGTAAAACAGCATTACTTGGCTTAGGCAAGGAAAGGTGAATAGAAGGAAATTGGCTTCTCTTGGCTACAGAGAATTCATAATAGTTTCATTAGACAAATGAACAAGGCTTTTCAGAAGCAATAGAGATTTTGCAAGGGCAGCCTGTGTTTTAAAATAATATCTAATACCATAAAGGAGTCGATGAGGAAGTTACACTGAATTCTTGTTTTTCCTGTCAGAAACAGTGTCTCTACCAATTACTCAGGTTTCTGCCTGCTGTCCTAAAAACATAATTCGTTAAGTTTTGTACAATGTGTTTATTAATATTCATCCCATCCCCTAACTCCTCTTATATCTACCCCTCCTTCCTACCCACTTAAAAATGTGTCACCTTTCCTTGTAGATAGCCATCAAGTCCAATTTCGTCTGACCCTATATTTTCTGGTTGTGTGGCCTTCCACTGGAACATGGTTCATTTATAGAATTTCAACTGGGGCCATTAGAAAGATACATGACTTCCTGCTCTAGACTTTTCATGCAAAGTGAGTAAGTACACAATCAAAAACTATAAATGATAAATGTGAATGTATTTGACATCATACCATCCTTAGCTTTTAGCATTTTCTATCAGTTTGTGGATCTAGAACTATAAAATTTCATGCCATTATTTTCTTTATTCCAAAACATTATCTTAGTGGCAGAGGCAGTCACCTCTCCAATCAGGGGAATAGAGCTGATTGGAGAGGTGGGGGGGGGGGAGCTTGCTTTTTGGGACTAGAGTTACTTGTCAGTTGATGATGTCATTCTGAAAATGCACAGTTAGGTGGTCTTGTCATTGTCCCAGCATCACAGGGTACTTCTGTATACCCGTATCAGTCATCCACTTTGTGTGTCCTCTTGATGCAGTGAGGAGACAGGTTAAGTAACAGATGTCCGAGGCTGCTGTGTGGTTCACACACAGAGTGTAAACTTGCAGCAATATAGCTGTTTATTATAATCACTATTATGTACTTTACTGAGTGCCATGTCCTATAGTTTGATGTGACTTGAAGTCTCAGAGGTTTGCCTGTGCTGGCATCACCCTCAGCATGTGACCTAGGCATCATGCTATGATGGGATGATGGATATGAATCACTAGGTGCCTGAAATTTCTCAGCTCTGCCCTAATCTTATGGGTTCAACATACATGTGATTTATTACCAGCCAAAACATTATGTGGCACTCAACTGTAGTCCAATATGCATAGATGAGCTTTGACAATGTATGAATATGGTTGATGTGGTTTTGTAAAATTTGTAACAAGCTCTGTTGACTTCAAAGAGTTATGTTTATGACTGTTTCTCTTCATGTTACTCTCATGTTAGGTGGATTAATAAAGGCACGAGCATTTGACATCATGCCAAGAGAAACATATACAGGGAGTGGAACTACATTTGGGTTTAGTGGGCTATAGTTAAGTAGGTGTATTAGAATTTCAGATATCCAGATATATTATAGGCAATCTAGTGAAAGATCGATCGCCTTCCGACATTATTACCAATGCTCTTCCACCATGTATATTCAGCCAAATAAACTTCATAAAGAAGTGAAGGTCCAGAGGTCCCATCATGGTGTGGATAAGAACATGAGGCCAGCAGAAGCAGGAGTGTGGATGTGAGAGCCTGGTGCTGGCTAACAGCTGTGTGAGATTGTTGTAAGCAGAGGATTGGGCTCTCATCAACACTTTGTCAGTACAGAAGTTTACTTTCCCGGGAGTAATTGAAAATGCCGAGTATGTAATTGGAGACTCATCATATATATTTTTTTTAAATGAGGAGAGAACAAATGGAATTTTCATAATTCTTGTGTTGTTAGGAAATAGACCCATCAAGAAATGCTATAAATAGGAATGTTGGCTATGTGTGAAGTTGTATATCAGCTTTTCAAATGGTTTGTGTTTTGACTTTTCTCATTATAAATGAATATTCCCTTTCCTACTTAATTTTTTATTTTGATATTTTAAAATTGCCTTTCTTAAAGAAAGTGCTCACAATTGTGTGAACCACAAATCCTGTATCATCCCTATGCTCAATTGGATAAAATTAGAATTTTATGTAGAACTGACTACTTTCCACAGGGATGGGAAGACAGAATTGGTACAATGGTCACTAGCATGACCACTGAATCAGTATGCAAAGAAGAATGCAAATCTACTTAGGTGGAGAGTGTAGAAGAAGGGAAGAAAGCAATGTTTCATTTTCCCTAGACTACATCATATGAGAATTGTTTGACACTTGATTTAATTCTTTGTGCTTTAATGCTTACCTTGAATTACATGCTAAGGTTGCAATGTGTTATTAATCATATGTTAACCATTGAGTTGACTTTTCCAAAGTTGAGAAAAGGACCCTGATCCTCAGAGTTTGCTAAGGAGAGTCTTGTTAAGTCTTCCTCCTGTGTGTGGGATAGGCTAGAGTCTACATAGCCATTTACATAAGAACTCTGAACTCAGAGCTCTTTGAGGGGAGGGGGCTGGTCACTAGAAGGACCATTCTCATCCAATGTACGGTTAGTCTTTTGGAGATTAATACTGCTCCTGGCTGGCAATACCATATTGGTCAGTATAAAGGGTGTTTTCCTAGGACTCTGAAGATAACTCTGTCTGCAAGCCCATTTAGAATATTAGAAACAGAAGGTACTCTACCCAACTCATTCTATGAAGCCACAATTACTCTGATACCTAAACCACAAAAAGACCCAACAAAGATAGAAAACTTCAGACCAATATCCCTTATGAATATTGATGCAAAAATCCTCAATAAAGTTCTTGCTAACCGAATCCAAGAACACATCAAAACAATCATCCATCCTGACCAAGTAGGTTTCATCCCAGGGATGCAGGGATGGTTCAATATACGGAAATCCATCAACGTAATCCAGTATATAAACAAACTCAAAGACAAAAACCACATGGTCATCTCGTTAGATGCGGAAAAAGCATTTGACAAGATCCAACACCCATTCATGATAAAAGTCTTGGAAAGATCAGGAATTCAAGGCCCATACCTAAACATGATAAAAGCAATCTACAGCAATCCAGTAGCCAACATCAAAGTAAATGGTGAGAAGCTTGAAGCAATCCCTCTAAAATCAGGGACTAGACAAGGCTGTCCACTTTCTCCATACCTATTCAACATTGTACTTGAAGTCCTAGCCAGAGCAATTCGACAACAAAAGGAGATCAAAGGGATACAAATTGGAAAAGATGAAGTCAAAATATCACTCTTTGCAGATGATATGATAGTATATATAAGTGACCCTAAAAATTCCACCAGAGAACTCCTAAGCCTGATAAACAGCTTCGGTAAAGTAGCTGGATATAAAATTAACTCAAACAAATCAATGGCCTTTCTCTACACAAAGAATAAACAGGCTGAGAAAGAAATTAGGGAAACAACACCCTTCTCAATAGTCACAAATAATATAAAATATCTTGGCGTGACTCTAACTAAGGAAGTGAAAGATCTGTATAATAAAAACTTCAAGTCTCTGAAGAAAGAAATTCTAGAAGATCTCAGAAGATGGAAAGATCTCCCATGCTCATGGATTGGCAGGATCAACATTGTAAAAATGGCTATCTTGCCAAAAGCAATCTACAGATTCAATGCAATCCCCATCAAAATTCCAAATCAATTCTTCAACAAATTAGAAAGTGCAATCTGCAAATTCATCTGGAATAACAAAAAACCTAGGATAGCAAAAACTCTTCTCAAGGATAAAAGAACCTCTGGTGGAATAACCATGCCGGACCTAAAGCTCTACTACAGAGCAATTGTGATAAAAACTGCATGGTACTGGTATAGTGACAGACAAATAGACCAATGGAATAGAATTGAAGACCCAGAAATGAACCCACACACCTATGGTCACTTGATCTTCGACAAGGGAGCTAAAAACATCCAGTGGAAGAAAGACAGCATTTTCAACAAATGGTGCTGGCACAACTGGTTGTTAACATGTAGAAGAATGCGAATTGATCCATTCCTATCTCCTTGTACTAAGGTCAAGTCTAAGTGGATCAAGGAACTTCACATAAAACCAGAGACACTGAAACTTATAGAGGAGAAAGTGGGGAAAAGCCTTGAAGATATGGGCACAGGGGAAAAATTCCTGAATAGAACAGTAATGGCTTGTGCTGTAAGATCGAGAATTGACAAATGGGACCTCATGAAACTACAAAGCTTCTGCAAGGCTAAAGACACCATCAATAAGACAAAAAAAACCACCAACAGATTGGGAAAGGATCTTCACCTATCCTAAATCAGACAAGGGACTAATATCCAATATATATAAAGAACTCAAGAAGGTGGACTCCAGAAAATCAAATAACCCCATTAAAAATGGGGCTCAGAACTGAACAAAGAATTCTCACCTGAGGAATACTGAATGGCAGAGAAGCACCTGAAAAAATGTTCAACATCCTTAATCATCAGGGAAATGCAAATCAAAACAACCCTGAGATTCCACCTCACACCAGTCAGAATGGCTAAGATCAAAAATTCAGGTGACAGCAGATGCTGGCGAGGATGTGGAGAAAGAGGAACACTTCTCCATTGTTGGTGGGATTGCAAGCTTGTACAACCACTCTGGAAATCAGTCTGGCGGTTCCTCAGAAAATTGGACATAGTACTACCGGAGGATCCAGCAATACCTCTTCTGGGCATATATCCAGAAGATGTCCCAACCGGTAAGAAGGACACATGCTCCACTATGTTCATAGCAGCCCTATTTATAATAGCCAGAAGCTGGAAAGAACCCAGATGTCCCTCAACAGAGGAATGGATACAGAAATTATGGTACATTTACACAATGGAGTACTACTCAGCTATTAAAAAGAATGAATTTATGAAATTCCTAGCCAAATGGATGGACCTGGAGGGCATCATCTTGAGTGAGGTAACACAATCACAAAGGAACTCACACAATATGTATTCACTGATAAGTGGATATTAGCCCAAAACTTAGGATACCCAAGATATAAGATACAATTTGCTAAACGCATGAAACTCAAGAAGAATGAAGACCAAAATGTGGACACTGTGCCCCTTCTTAGAATTGGGAACAAAACACCCAGGGAAGGAGTTACAGAGACAAAGTTCGGAGCTGTGATGAAAGGATGGACCATCTAGAGACTGCCGTATCCAGGGATCCATCCCATAATCAGCTTCTAAAAGCTGACACCATTGCATACACTAGCAAGATTTTGCTGAAAGGACCCAAAGATAGCTGTCTCTTGCGAGACTATGCAGGGGCCTAGCAAACACAGGAGTGGATGCTCACAGTCAGCTATTGGATGGATCACAAGGCTCCCAATGGAGAAGCTAGAGAAAGTACCCAAGGAGCTAAAGGGATCTGCAACCCTATAGTTGGAACAACATGATGAACTAACCAGTACCCCGGAGCTCTTGTCTCTAGCTGCATATGTATCGAAAGATGGCCTAGTCGGCCATCACTGGAAAGAGAGGCCCATTGGACTTGCAAACTTTATATGCCCCAATATAGGGGAATGCCAGGGCCAAAAGAATGGGAATGGGAGGGTAGGGAAGTGGGGGGCGGTATGGGGGACTTTTGGGATAGCATTGGAAATGTAATTGAGGAAAATATGTAATAAAAAAAAAACAGTGAAAAAAAAAAAGGAAAAAAAAAAAGAATATTACTTATGGACCTGATTGAGGTAAGCCCCTTAGACAGGTGATGGTTTTAAATGATTCTTCCTCACATCAGATACAAGGACTCCACCAATGAACCTTTGGTTTGAACCTTGTGAATACTCCACTGTGTGTTGGTGTGTGTGAACCTGTGTATGTGTGTGTGTATGTACATTAGGTGTGTGTGTGTGTACATTAGGGGTGTGTGTGTGTGTGTGTACATTAGGGGTGTGTGTGGGTATGTGTGGTTGTGTGTATATCCTAAGAAAGTTCCCAGCAAGGTGCAGACACATTTTTAGCACCTGACTAATGGTGGTGGGAGGGGCAAGTTCTGTAGCACTGGTTCTACAATAGTTATCTTGGACTCTTCTCCATCTTTGTGCAATGTCACGTTGTCCCATAGATACACCTATTTTCTCCATTTCTAGCTGGGATTTTGACATCATTATTTTCTACAACCAGTTTATATGTTACCTCTTAATTGCTTCTTACCTGTGAGGTGACATGGATCAATCTCATGTGATGCTGGACAAGGAATACAGTTTTATGTGTATGGATAGACTACTCTTTCTCTTCACACATATGTCCAATGCTGGTCTTTGGAAGGTGGGGATGATGCATTGATTTTATTTCAAAGAAAATACAAGAAAGCATGACTGAAGGGTGTGCTGTCCTACAATCAACCTACTAATTTTTTAACTGTAAGTTCAGCAGGAATGGGTAATGAGTTATTTACATTTCCTATATACATTGGATAAGACTTGGATTTGAGTTCATCATCAATGAGACACTGTAATAACCTGAGACTTATATGAAGTCAGTATGCATAGATAAGGCAACACCATGAGTTATGATGCAACCAACATTAAATACAAATTATTTCCCAGCCACTGGGGCAAGAGGATCAATGTTGTTTCCATACAAATTGGTTCTAAACATTTATGGACATCCGAGTAATAGCAATGTTTCTATTTTTCTCTTGAAGTGGGGGTAGAAATTAGCCAAGGATAGTGTATCTGACAAATAAAGCCACAAAAGGATTGTTCATGGGTCTAAACAAACAGATGTGCTAGCTGGATGCTGTAAAGTGTCTTTCCATGCAGAATGGGCATTAGAAAAATAGGAGAAGTTTTCTACCCACAATTCCAAACCTTTATCCACTGCACATTAAAGTGAATCATACAATTTTAATAAGCTATAAAATCTAAGTGCTTATTTAGATGCAGGGCACACAGTAATAGTTCTCTCTGGTCACCCATATCCACGAATGGCCTCAATATAGGGGAAGCATCAGGTCAAATAGACCTGGTACCAGCTCCCGGGGAAGCTTTGAATCAAGGTTCCTCTATGCACAAAAGGATTTAAAATCACTTCTCCTCTCTCATAAATTCTCTCATGTGTTTCTGATGAAATATGAGCTGCCTGACCATTTTGCTCTTTATATTACCCACCTTTCAATTAAATGCTTATGAATCCTATGGCCTAATTATATTCACTAATATCTTCCTACTAATATTTTTTATATACTGTAAACTTTACCAGTGATAAATTAGCTCATACATATGTACTTGCTCCTGCTGGACAAATTATGAAATTCCTAAAATCAGAGATTATTGTCTAAATCTATTTCTCAGCATGAGCACAAAACAGATTCTTAGTAAATACTTGATTAAACAATATGAGAAGTGATCTATTGCCACAGAGTTATGATACATCTGGGGAGCTTTTGAGATCTGAAGTAGAATAATTCTAATCAAACGGGAAGTATAATTATAGCGTGACTCAGTGTGAATTCATTGGCAGCATTGGTTGTCAAGTGGGTCATCATGTATCCTTTCTGGGGAAAGGGAAGGCGGTGGCGAAACATAACTAGTTTTGTAGTTCTCTCCCACTGTCTTTGAAAGCCTGCATAGAACACAGCAGATTCCCTGCCCCCCTCCAGAGCAAGGAACACATCATCAGTCATCATACGGCTGATTTCCATCCTGATGCAATCAATCTACTTAATGTCAAGTACGCTGACAAGAGTGTTTGTGACTCAGTCATCTGGAGGCATTTGAAGGGTGAGTTTGAGGACTTGGATGCAAAAATAAACAGAAAAAAAGAAGTTCTTCTGAGTTTTTTTTTCCTTTTCTTTTTCTTTCTGCAAATGGAGTGTCCTCCCTGGAGCCCTGGTGTGAGTCCACAAAAGTGGACTCTTTTTTTTTATCTCATTCTCTTTTTTTTTAAAGATTTATTTATTATTTATATGTAAGTACACTGTAGATGTCTTCAGACATACCAGTAGAGGGTGTCAGGTGTTATTACAGATGGTTGTAAGCCACCATGTGGTTGCTGGGA
Source organism: Mus caroli (assembly GCF_978045245.1). Taxonomy (NCBI): domain Eukaryota; kingdom Metazoa; phylum Chordata; class Mammalia; order Rodentia; family Muridae; genus Mus; species Mus caroli. Next base: position 69,222,948 of record NW_028227274.1, read on the forward strand.
TTTGAACTGAGGACCTTCGGAAGAACAGTGCTCTTAACTGCTGAGCCATCACTCCAGCCCCCAAAGTGGACTCTCTTAAGTGGAATGGGAACAAGTACCCCGCAAACAGCCAGAGGAGATGCTTCACTTTCTATTACATCAGAATGGTACATTGGACCTACAGTTTAATTGCTTGCTCCTTATTGGCCTCTGTCTTCAGCTTCCAGACTGTCCCTGGTCACTAAACTTAACCACCACTCTGATAGGTAATGTGCTTGTCTTCTTTTGTGTTTCCCTTCAACTCAACTTACAGGTATCTGGCTTGTAGGTAACCTTGCTACTTGTTTAGTGGTGTTCTTTTGATACGTGCCTCAGTTTCCCAAGGTGCTTTCTACGATGAGATTTGCAACACGGAGGGCCCTTTCATGCCAATTCGGTGCAGGAGATAAAAACTGATACATTGCTTTTGTGTCCTTGAGTTACTAGATTGAGAAAGATGTAGTCACAATTGTGTTCTGGTGTCCAGTGGCAAGCAGAAAACTGCATATGGATGCCCGTAGGCATAGAAGACACGATTTCCTCTTTACTGTGCATTCTCGTTTAACAGTTCTGAGCACTGCTCCCCAGTCTTTGCCTCTTCCTTATCTCTTTATGTTGTATATAAAGTTCATTGGACCGATTCCTGCTGTCTTCTAAATCACACATATCTTAGGAAGACAAATAATTATTCTTAGGTTCCTAAACTTCACCCAGGGTGACTGGTGAAAGAAAGGAGTAAATGAAAACATCACAGGATATTGTTCTCTGCTTGTAAAGCACTTGGATTCTCTTTCCCTCTGTGTCTACCTCTGTGTTCATTGATAGTTGTAACTGGGGTGGTGAGACCACATGCAGGCATCAGGAACCAAATTCTAAATCCCAGATGTGTTTATCCATTAGATGAAAGGACACAGCATGGGATAGGGTGTATTATTTCCCTTGCTACCCTCTTGGCTTGACATAATTTTGGTGCCAATTTGATCAAAGGTTTCAGGAGCAGATCCACTGTTGTGTAAAATACCATTAGTGGACATTTCTTTACTTGGCAGATGGTGTACCTGTCACATTTCAGCCAGTTACTGATGCTGTTCTTCATGGGGCTTTGCCAATGAAGCTCCTCGACAGAGAATATCCTGTAATTAGGTACATTTGAGTGGATTTATCTGAAGGCAGTGTAATAAATGACACTCTTCTTGTCATGGTAAAACCTCTGCTAGGAAGCGGGAATCATGAACTTGTATTAACTCATCTGGTAATCAGAAGCAGTGCGGATAAGCTTAGTTTGACCTTTACACAGCCATTGTTCAGACCCAACCAGCTTTATTTACATCATTCTGCCAAGCTTTTCCTTTCTTCCAGCCTTCACTATGGTGAGATTTTTAGAGTGTCAAACACTAACACGTGTAGCATTTAATGAGTGCCAATCATGTGGTAGGCACAGGTCCATTTGAGCTGTCACTTTTCTAGAGCTTTATTCTGAACTTCAGGCTGGTCATTTCCTAGGTGGATTTGATCATTGTGTGCACAGTGTGATTCCACAGCTCTCTCAGGAGAGCCTTGATTTTGTTTCCTCACTGCAGGACCTTACCTGCTAGGGTCCTGATGAAATCTCATTTCAGTTGCTGTCTATGCAACTCTGTTCAGGGTAGGGGGGAGATCATGAAAAGATAACTTTCAACACCAGAAGGTTAAATGGTTAGTAGATTTTATACAGTACAGGAGAAAAGCCTTCTAGCAATAATGATATGAGAAACATAAGCTAGGGCTGTACAGTGATTAAAATGAGGCAGATTTGGAATGATGGGGACAATTTCCCCTGGAGTCAGTCCTGGCAAACATAAAGGCAAATCTAGAACGTCTATGTGTCTCCATGGGGTAGCAATGACAAAGGCTCTTAGTCTCAGAGAGTCAGACAGGTCAGAAGTTGGTTTGTATATGTATCATTGTCAGTCTCTATTCACAAGGACCAGTATGCATAAGACCTGAACCGAAACAATCTTGGTCAACACGAGGCTTATTTTTTTGATGGTACCCGCACCTGCTTTATTTCTTTTGGTTTCTAAATGATTGGATGATTGCAGTTTTTCAGTAATGTGAATTCTGCCTAAATGTCCAGTGAGAACAATACCTGAAGGGTTGGCCTACATTGCTGTGTGGATGAGGACTGTATTCTTCTCTTTTATGAGAGGCATGGACAGAACTGTGTTGGCACGATGTAATGTAACCTTCCCACTATATTGGGTGTAGCATTTCCTTTGAGTGATAGTGGCCAAGGATGTATTTTAGTTTAGCCAGGGTTTTGAATAAAGGTTTGAATCATATATATTCACACCACAGTTGTACTGAATCCTTAACTTTATGACGATGACATCAGAAAAAAAAAATCCACACATGATAATTCAATATAATCCAAGATTTAGCAACATGTGGTCTAGTTGATTCCACCTTTTAGGAAGTGATTTAGGGATAGTGGAGAGTCAAGAAGTAGATAAAGTGCACAGCTACAAAGGAATAAAATAAAATCTTCCCTGAATTGTGTTTGAAATTCGTTCGGCTTTGCTTCTTTCAGTGTATTAGTCACATACAATCTAAACCATAAGTCATGTATTGAAGTTCATCAACATTGTTATTTGAAATGAATTGTAAGCAGGTGAGAGCTAATTTTTTCTTGTGACTTGGATAAATATATTTAGGCTAAACACAGGGACAGGACAATAGTCTCTTCATATATTTGGGAGCATAGAGAAGTGGAAAGGAGCCTAGATAACAACAAATCTTTGTGTAGAGTTTCTTTCTATACTTCAATAAGTAGAAAAAAATTATGGGTAGCTAGCTACTTATAGTCAGAGACTGAAAATCAACACAAAGAAATTAAGCAATGAAGGTTTCTAATTTAAAAAAATGGTTCCTAAATAATACCATGAAGGGATCAAGATTGAAAACTAGGAACTCGGTTTCACTATCAGTAAGCAATGGCTACCCCTCAGCAGCTCTGACATTTGCCTGAGTGAAGAACTAGAAAACCAGAGAAAGATAAAGTTGACTGCTCTGGACAGCACTTTTCAAACCTGAAGATGAAACTTTCTCCCAAATTTGGTCATCTTGAGCTTTGGTACAATGTCCATTCTTGATTAGGATATGGGCAAGAAGGAAGTTTAAAGAAGACAGGATAGGAAGATGGCCTGGTGTCTTTCCTTGTTACTCTGCTATCAGCAAGAAATGGGAAGGAGCTTTAAAATGTCAGAAACACAGAAAGCATAGGCATTGTCCTCATCACTATCTAACTGGAAAGTTGTTCAGGGCTTTAGGCAAATATACAATAATAATGCTATGCTAGAGGAATCAGCTACATGATAAAAATGCTTTCAAGATACAAATTTGGCTGACTGAAAGTTTGGCTAGGTATTAACAATAAATCTGTGGTTTTCAAATGAGGCTATGCAGTTCCCTCTTGTAGGACAGGAGAACAGGATGATGTGTCCAGTCAACATTTGATCCCGCTTCTGTTCCTCTCTTTTCCTTACTAGTAGGTTGGGGTTTGCATGTGAATGCACAGGGAGAGAGGAACAGGGACTTAATAACTTATTCTCTTATTGACATAAATATGCTCTCATAGAAGGACTTGCATAGAGTGGAGCATCCTAGATGAAGCTTGATGAGGGGTCCTAGCAGCAGCTTGTGGATGCGTAATGTGGGATTCAGTGATGACTTTCTGCTGTCTCCGAGTTTTATATTGTGCTACCTACCATTGTCGCCTCTCTTCTTTTCTACCCTTCTAATCATCTCATAACTAATTCAGCTCTGCTTGTGCCTCTCAGGATAAATTTAGCGTTCTCTACTAAACACTGATAGGTTTTCATTATTGTCACACAATAAATAAGTAGTGAAGCTGTCATGCAAGTTGGGCCTGCCTGCCTTCCTACAAGGCTTATAGATGTTGGACATTGCTTTCTAATGACAGATGAAAATCTCCCTGGGGAGGAAAAAAAAACACCTGATTGGTTTTGAAACTCACTTAAGAGTTGAGCTAGGAGGTCACATTATTCTATAGGGGAAGGCATTCTAGAAGATGGGAGCCTAATTCCTAAGTCTGTTCATGTAGAAGTCTTTCATAGACCATAGGGGCTTGTTTCTTCTGGAAATAAATGCTGAAGGGTTGTCTGGATATAAGTCAAAATATGAGAACCAATCAGATACATGAGCTTTTGCTAATATGGTGTCTAGAAATCATCTCAAATATATGGTGAGTGAGGGTTTCATGTTTCTGTTTGCAGTCCTAGTTTCATACAGGCAAAGTCAAAGGCACAAAAAACCTGAGCTGTACAACTTAAGAAACTTGCTGTGATTTTCATAGCTACTTTCACTCTCCCTTGACTCAGAGTAGGAGGGCAGTAGATAGCCTGATGCGAGGATTTGGACTGTTCCTCTGTGGAGGTATGGATACACACAATGGGTGAGGTTATAACCTGAGTTTGTTACTTAACCCCCCAATTTCAAATTTCTTGTCACAAAACTATTATATTGCAAGATATGTGGAAGGATGACAGTCTGAGTCATATTAGCATAGGATTGGTACACACGGTAACCTTTCTACCTGGAGTTGGTCACAGATTTGACTGTCTTTAAATACTGTTTGTTTACCCCACATACTATAATTGAAATGTATCTGCTCACAAGAGCTGAAAATCTACTACAACTTTCATTTCTTCTGTGTTCCCATGTCTGTCTCAATACTTTCTCTGTGTTCCCATGTCTGTCAAGTACTTGAACTGTCTTATATCCAATGCAAAAGGAAATGTCATCAGAATCAAGAAAAAACAGATTAGGGTTATGGCTGTAGGCATGAAGGGTGCGGAAAAGACATTATGAGAGACTGTGTGTGCTTCCTTTAAGGACTTTGTAGAAAATATACTGAGTGAATTGTTAAACCTAAGACTTTTAGATGTATGAGCAAAATAACCCCATTTTCAAAAGTCTCACCTAATTTGATGAATATCTTTTTTTTTTTTTTTTTTTTTTTTTTTTTTTTTTTACTGCAAACCCTTCTATGGAGATATCTTATGCATTGACATGCTCATGTGATGTTCCAGAAGTTTCTCTGATTGTGACGTGGCCAGATTTGGTGTAAGGGGAATCAACTGACCTTCTGACACATTTGTCTATCTGACATATTTGTATTATGTATATGTATTAGGATGGTTATGTATTTTGATGTGTTTATATGATTATACACAACTGGCTATGGGAAGAATATTCACCCTTTCAGTGGGGAGCAGAGTACCGTTCCACTCTATCGACAGGACGTTTGCTTTGCTTTGTTTTACCCCTTTGATGGAACGAGTGGTGAGTTGAGAAGGAGCTGTCACACTGGAAGGTAAATACACTTCTACGTTAGTTTCTTTTACCAGATGATATTTACTCTTCCACTCCCCGCACAGATCCAGGCCCTATTGGTCCTACACAGTCATGCAGTAAAAGACCCAACTGCCCTCAGTGCAGAGGAGGCTACTACTCCCTAGCTCTTAATCCAAGTTCTTCCAAAATTATATAGCCTCGAAGCTGGCCAAGTCCAAGTGTTTCCAGTGTCTACATTTTATGGAAAATGAATGTATTCATAGAACTAACATTTAAAGTTATATAGAGTTATCCTCTGGATAGAAATGTTTTTATTCTTCACTACTAGCTTTTAGCAAACATAAATGTAATTAATAAGTCTCTGTTTCTAGGATATAAAACTACACATTTTGCTCCACAAAAAGCTTTCTGCGGCAAAGATTCTATTTCCAAGATTCCAATTGTTTTATAAAATATCGTATGAATTAACTAATCAGATGAACGATCAAAGATACACAAATGAATTCCTGTAAGAGAGATATTAGGGAGCTAGGAAGATAGCTTGGTTGCTAGAAATATTTGATGCACAGGTGTGAAGACCTGAGTTCAGATATCAAGGGCCCTGTAAAAGCTGGGCACATAACATCCCAAAGCTTTTATGGGAAGATAGGATGTAGAGACAAGAGGATTCCAGGAGCCAGCGGGTCTGGTGTACCTAGGAAAATATCAGAGAAAGCCTGTCTCAGTCAAAAGGAAAGAAGGAGACTAACATGAGGTTGTCCTTTGATCTTCATACATGCAAATGTTTCATGTACATGCCCATATTCACTCATAGGAAGGCACACACACACATGCACACATGCACACCCATATATCCAACACTCACACATGGTATTAAATTCAACAAAACAGAATTACAATATCTAACTGTATAAAAGATTTTAAACTAGTACTTTAGCTTATGTTTTTAGAACCAGTAACAGTTCTGCAAACTGATGTACCAAACTGTGGAGCACCCAAAGAGTGGCAGTGAGTATTCTGTTTCGTGTTTCATGCTTTTGCTTCATGGTAAAGACCAAATCAAAACCAGCATTTTAATAACTCTCTCTGTGTTTACACTAATTCGATAACTTCACTTACTCCAATAATCCCTCAAAGCAGAGTTGTTTAATAGAAACGTAACACAATTAAAACTGGAATTAAAATTTTGCAGCAGTCGCATAGAAATAGAAGGAAATAAAATTAATTATTTTTTATTTTGTTTGACTTGGTTTATTAAAAACCTTGCATTTTTACAAAAAAACATTCTTTTCCTTGAGAAGCCTTGGAAATTTTGTGTGTTATCTCTTTAGCACATTCATGTCGAGTAGCCTGTGTTTCAATTGGTGGATAGCCACATGTGACTAGTGTCTACCATATCAGACAAAGGCCTGCCTATCTTCACTGGGATATGCTAGGACGATGGACTATATCTACCAAAAATTTTTTCTTGGAAGGAAACTGTGTATACAGAGTGGACATGTTAATCTGGCCATGGTAGTATATGCCTATAATTCAATCAGTTGTGAAGCTGAAAGTTAAAGAAACTACAACTCCCCCTCCACGCACAGAAAGAAATTTCAAACTCCTTTTCATATTCTTCTGGCGGGTGGGTGGGGGTGGGGGGAAGACTGTGACGAGGATACTTAAAGAAATATTCACATTCATTTCTTATCTGCTTACCACGGCCAGAGTCTCTTTGTCCAAGGTGTTCAAATTTTGTGGCTTCTTATTCAAGCCTTTTCAACTCAGTTGTATCCATTCCTCTTGAGTCATTCTGTCTTCATATTCCACATAGAGATCTTATGGCCTGTATAATACGGTTACACCTATGTGCAAACCATACATGAACTACAATTGTACAATCAATATATGTGTTGAGCATTCTTGCTTTGGGTTTGCTTCTTTTCCCCCATTTCCAGTTTTGACCAGTAGGGACAATGACCTCAAAGTCTGCCGGGTTCTCGTTAGTGCTTCTAATTGCTGTTGGTTGGCAATAATGACGGCTAGGCTGTCAACAGTGAATTACACAGGACAGCAACCCTGTAGCACAGCAGACCTGCGCTCATGTGCATTTCATCTCCTTAATGACATTCACAGAGACAGTTTCAGCTCGGTCCCTTTATCATCTGAGTGATCCATCAAGCCTCTTGACATTGTTTCAAGTTATAGCCATGGTGTAGGAAAACAGCCCAGACTACTAGGCTCTCCTAGCCTTTCCAACAACATTCAGACTCAATGTGTTAGCAGCCTTTTCTTTCTTGTTAGACAAAGACATGTTTTTCCTGTTCTTACGTAGTTACATTCCAGAGGAAAACGAGACTTATGCAAACTGCTCTTGTTTTGAGATAAGACTATTACTTTAGTGAGATAGCCTGTCAACTTCAGCTCTGGAAAACAAAGGTAGGTAACGGGCATTACAGTTTCGCTTTTAACTCTTTCCTTAAGATTTAGCCCACTAGGAAAATATATCAGGATCATACAGGCAGGAATTAGGTCATAATACTTTTTCCAGAGCAAAATCTGCAGTGTCTACTTTCAAATTTTAATTAATTAATTAGTAATTGATTAATTAATTAATTTTACATCCCAATATCAACCCCTCTGCCCAGTACCTCCCCATGCAGATCCTCCCCCCATTTCTCCCTCCTCATTGCTTATACACTACTACACCCCCACCCCCACCCCAGACACGCCAAGTCACTGCAGTACTGGGCTCATCCTTTCCCACTGAAGCCAGACAAGGTATCCCACTTAGGGGTACAGAATCCTCAGAAAGTCAGACATCAGGTTCAGGCATAGCCTCCACTTCAGTTGTTGGGAAACCCTCAGGAAGACCAAGCTGCACATCTACTACATATGTAGGCCTCCCATGAGGCCTAGATCCACCCTATGTTCACTCTTTGCTTGGTACTTCAGTCTCTGGGGGCCCGTAAGGGTCCAGGATAGTTGACTCTGTTGGTCTTCCTATGGAAACCATGTCCTCTTCAGGTCCCTCAAACCTTTCCTCAGCTTTTCCATACAACTCATGTGTGGGGAGCAGGTGTGGCAGCAGTCCCAAAGGCGCCAGGGACTGCAGCTAAGTCGTATGACTTGCACCTGACTTCCTCATATAAACCACAAACATCTTGAGAGCTGTGCAGGTGTACCAGGATACCGGTAAATCCATTTTGATGGAGATATGCCCCTGCTGCCCTGATTAGCTGAAGCTGTGTGCCTGGTGAGGTGGTGTGGCCTGCTGTGCGTGGATGAGAACTGAGAGTATTTAAGAGTGAGAGGCCCAGGGCTCGGGGGAAGATATAAACAAGAAGAAACATGACTGAATAAACTGCTGTTAGAAGGACTCGTGGTCGTGTCGTTCTTGCTGGTCGAGAGCGGACGCGACACTCCTGGAGCTCCATCTAATGTTTGTCTGTGGGTTTCTGCATCTCTTTCCATTTGCTGCTGGGTGAGAGCCTCTTAGAGAGGACAGTTGTGCTAGGCTCCTGTCAGCACGCATAGCAGAGTACTGTTAATAGTATCCTGGCCTGATTCTTGCCCATGGGATGGGTCTCAATTTGGAGCAGTCATTGGTTGACCCTTCCCTCCAGCTCTGCTCTTTGTCTCTGCGCATCTTCTAGGCAGGACACATTTTGGGTTGAAGATTTTGGGGGTGGGTTGGTATCCTTATCTCTCCACTCAGAGTAATTCCTGGCTACAGGAATTGGTCAATTCAGGATCCATATCATCCACTGTTAGGAATCTCAGTTATACTTGCCTCCATAGGCCTCCAGATACCTCCATCCATCTAAGGTCTCTGGACATCCTAGCAATTGCCCCCAACTCACTGCAGATTTTCACTCTTTTTCCTGCTTTCCCTTTATCTAACTGCCCCCAAGCTTACTGCCCCTCAACATTCCCTCTCCCTCCCAGTTTCCTCCTTCTATCCACCTCTGATATTTATTTTGTTTCCCCTTCTGATGAAGATGCAACCATCCTCCTTTGGACTCTCCTTGTTATCTGTCTTTTGGGGGGTCTGTTGATTACAGTGTGGTTAATCTGTGCTTTATTACAAATATCTACTTATAAGTGAGTCTAATTTTAATTTCTTTGTTTTATAATGGAGCACTCACTATCATGACTGCCCTTTGAAAGACCCAATAAGCAGCTCAAAGAGTCAGATGCAGATATTTGCACCCAACCAATGGACAGAAGCTGCTGACCTCTGTGGTTGAATTAGGGGAAAGCTGGAAGAAGCTGAGGAGGAGGGCAACCCTGTAGGAAGATTAACAGTCTCAATTAACCTGGACCTCAGATATCTCCCAGATACTGGAACACCATCTAGGCAGCATACATCAGCTGATATGAGCCCCCCAACATATATATAGCAGAGGGCTGCTGGATCTGGGTTTAGTCAGAGAAGATGCACAGTTTAGAGGTCTGGTGGAGTGGTGGGTGGGGACATCCTCTTGTAGACAGGGAGATAGGGAGGAGGTATGGGATGTGGAACAGTTAGAGAGTGGACCTGAAAGGGAATAAAATCTGGGGTTTAAAAAAAAAAAAGGACTTAAAGGAGGAGCCTCAGCCCAAGACAACTGAGGAAATAACAGAATCATACATTAGGCAGACCAGGGGCTCAGTGATATAGAACTCATGAACACAAGGATGAGGTCAGAGTCGACTAGGGGCAGACATGAACAGGTCAGGAGTCCCAGACCTCAGGTCTCAGGGAAGGGAGTAACGTAACTGGGCTCATGGAGTCCTACAATTGGCATGGAGTGCAGGGAAGCACGGATCAGAATAGAGCTGATTGAAGGAAGGGCATCAGGATGTTGAGAGTCAAACCTGACTAAGAAGAGGAGAGGACCAGCCAGGGTTGATTTGGATGTTTGTGTAGTGCTGGGGATTGACACAAAGGCCTAGTGCATGTCCTAGCCAAGGGTTCTTCCAGCTACCACCATGGCTAGTTCTGCTTATAGTTTGGAAGATTGTAAGTTATTTTCACTATGTATTAAAATTAAAGCATTGCTTTTATGCTGAAACAAAAGCTTATTGAAATTAATCTGATCTCTTTCAATATTTGAAAACGAATTGCTGCAGAAATATTCTACCCTCCATTCATGCCTAGAAAGGCACTTAAAATGGGCTGTAGTGATGCATCAAGAAAATACTTATAGTGGTTAAAGTTAAAGAAGAAATTGTTTAAATTTTATTAGTAACTTACTTTTGGGATAGCATTGTAAATGTAATTGAGGAAAATATGTAATAAAAATATTTAAAAAATTGTAAGCATATTTACATAATGTTGTCTAGCCCTTTATAGTTTGTGATTTTAGTTATGTGAACAGGATTTTTTTTATAACAAACAGATGTTTAAAACATATGCCAAATAACCAAACCAATGAGTCTGTGTTGCTTTCCATGAGTTCTGTAGTCCCTGGCCTGCAGGGATTTTTGTTTTTTCATGAATGGCCTGTGGCATTCTGGATCACCATCTTATATTGTTGTGTCATCTTTGGTAGAATTTGGGATGATGGTAGATGGGCTGGGATGAAGGAGAACTGCCCCATCTCTCAGTTCCCTGATGCTGTTTCTCATCCTTCAGTTTATCCTGGTTCAGAGAGCAGACGTCCAGAAATGAATAAGATAGAGGAATGGGAAAGGACAGTAAACAAAGAGAAATTATTACATGTCCCTTTAGACACTCCGGGAAGGTTAAAAACTGAGAAATGTGTTTATCATCTCAAAAAGTGCGAGTTCAGCACCCTTCCACATCTAAAAAATCTGGATGGAAGGTTGTCATTCTGAGGATTTGTTTCCTTCTGAAAGAACCAAGAACAGCCAGAGCAATTTTTAAAAAACAGGCATGTGCTCAATCCCTTCCTGACCCACATGATAGATCTATCTGGGATCTGAAAAATGTCATGCACCTGCCATTTAAAAGTCATATCTAAATATACTTGCTACTCCATAAGTAATCTTTTATTTTTAATTGTAATATTATTTATGAGTTTTCACTCACCAGGAATTTTATGTCAGTAAAAAGTGATGGCATGAAGCCCAATACATTAGGAGAAAGACATGTGCTGATGAAATACGGCCTTGCGTGTCATCACTCCGCTGATGTACATCAGAGTAGAGATACAAGGATGAAGTTGAGGGATGATTCTTTGTGCCGCGCATTCTTAAATGATGCCTGTGGAGGCTGAGAAACCGAGAGTGGATTTTTATCCATGTGAACCAGAAAATAATCAGAAAATCTTTGTCCATGGAGGGGACCGTTTAGAACGAATACACCAACAACACGCAGAGCCATGTTCAAGCTAAAGCACTGAAATAAAGAGAAGCCTAAGAAAATAATAGCACACAGCATCATGGAGTAAGACTGAATGGAACAGTGTCCTCAACTTGGGGGTTTCTAACCACATAGATCTAATGGGCTGCTGAGAGCAGACTGTGTGTGCAGAACTGATTGTTCTCTTCTAGATTATCATGGTCATTGTGGGATGTTCCATTCTTTTCTGCTCTCAGAGTTCTAGTCACACATCTCTCCTATTACGCAGTAGTCTTTTACATATCTACATATTCGTGCTTACCTGGTGGTTACCTTTCCATAATTCGATTATTAAATCTGAAGTGACCAACACTTTCCTTGTGACATTTAATTTACTTTTCAGTTTTCCTTTTCCTCCTCTATGTTTAAATGATTCTTACAATCTGAGGAAACTCTCATTCCCATCAATCATCAGACCTGATTCTTTTTCATGACAAAAACCTTCAAAGTAAATGCCTAATATTCAAATATCTGCTACAACTTTCTTGAGTGGTAGAGTTATTTTGAAGTCATGTCCTGTAAGCCCAAATGGCAATGAAGGAATATCAAGTATGTTTTCTGAGTTACCTATAAGGCCTACTTCAGGATATGCATGCTAAGTACTTAGGCTAAAGGCATTTTTCACAGAGCAAAATGTTCTTGCTGTCTGAGGTTTTTTCTGTGGTAAAGTCACAAAAGGTTACGCACATGAAGGTGAATTGCCGAATAAATCTTGCCCACCTATTTATTTTCTAGCAGATAAATCTTTCCCCTGTTTCTTCTGTGTGCCCTCAAGAATCCAAAAGGTGGAACTACACTTACTTTTGTAACAGTGAAGAAAATGTTTCAAAAAGAAATACGTGAAACAAGTTTAGGAGCACAATTGATTCTTTGGAGGTTTTTGAGTTGGAGAACTGTGTCTGGCTGGGGAACTTTTGGCAGTTGAAGGAGAGAGAGTTATTTTTCTTTGGAGTTGCATTCATTGGTTGGTTGCCCATGTCCTAGTGAACTGGCCCCACACCATGTGCATGTGTGGAGCACAACTGTACGCAGTGAGTTATATTAAAAGACAGGAAAAAAAAAAAAGACATGGAACTAGAATGGAGTTCTGTTGATGGATGTAGAAGAGAGTGGGAATAGGTTGAGTGTTGTTATGGTCAATATACATTATATACATATATGAAATTTTCTAAGAATAAATTTTAAATATTACCTAAAAGACCAACTGTAATTGCAGTCTAACTCCCCTGGCTTGCTTTTTCTTTTTAGGGATACTCTTTTTTCATTGGATATTTTCTTTATTTGTATTTCAAATGTTATCCCCTTTCCCAGTCCCCCTGCCCCAGATATCCCCTATCTTATCTCCGCTGCCTCCTGATACTCTTAAAGAAGACAATCTCATTAATCTGTCAGTTTCCCAGTAGAACAAGTTTCCTCTCTGCTGTAATAACCTTGCTAAAAATCTGGTTTTTTTTTTTTTTTTTATTGCCTGCCTCCTTTTCCTATCTCTGGTGCTGTCCTTCCTACAAGTGATCATCATAAACAAATGACTGCTATTTAAAAACTGGATTTAGTGTCTGCTTAGGATGACTCCAATTAAGTCCCCTCTAAGTTCCTTTCTGAGTCCTGACCCTCTGGATGTCTAATGCTAGAATAGACAAAGGCTCAGTCTGTGGGTCATTTTCATAGGAAAGTTGAGATGATCAATTCTAAGATTTTAAATATCACTTTCAATTACCCAGAAATGCTATCTGTTTAGTATGTTGATTTGAAAGTCTAATAGGCATGCCAAAATTTCATTTTTCAAAGAAACTTGATCCCCAATCCCCCGTGGTTGGGAACTAGATCTCTCATGATATTTGGATGTTTAGGCTGAATTTATGGGTCCTACTTTTGCCACCAAGAGACATGCAAAGCTGCCACCAAACTCTTCAGTTGGAGAAAACTAACAACATTTAAAATGGCCATGTTTCTCTTTCTCCTGAATTCCCTAGCATATAGGTTTAATAAATACACTTCACTCACATGTCTTCACAATTGAAACTCAGAAACTGGTTACACCCTTCTCTACAGGTACCTTTCCATGTAAAACGCATTGTTACTTTCAAATTTGATGACTGTAATTATATCTATTAAAACATAAATATGTTATGGTCTAATATATCTGGATAGTAGATTATGTTTATTATACATCTCACTCTCTCCTCAGTCTATCTATCTATCTATCTATCTATCTATCTATCTATCTATCTATCTGTGTGTGTATGTGTCTGTTTGTGTGTGTGTATGTGTGAAAGAGAGAGAGAGACAAAGAGAGAGAGGCTCAGCACATATTCCCTGCAAGTAGATATTTATACACATAAATGGTTAGTTTTTCTTATTTTTAATAAAACAACAATCATCACTAGAACAATCATATTTTGTCATAGTTTTTTACAGAGCAGTTTTTTAAAAATATAATTATAAGATATGTTCTAAGCTTGAGGGAAGGCTCTGTGAAAGGATCAAAATAGCAATATAATTTTGTAGGAAGACAAAGAATGTAGTGGTATGTATCCTGTGTATTTTATTATTTACCTTTTCTTTGTGACATTTATCTAGATAACCCATTGGTCTGTCCATCTGGTTTCTGGGACAATTTGCAAGTTCTGGGAGAATGTGAAAATTGAAAGGTAAGAGATCTGATTTTTGAAACAATTGGAATGGAGCCTTTTACTTCCCTGTAAACTCGGCTGGGTTAGCAGCAACTGTTCTTTTTTTGCCCCAAACCCCAGGAAAACAAAACACATCACAGCAAATTAGAACAAAACAAATCAGAGCAGAAGTGGAACCTGTCTTCCTTTCAGAGTCCTCAGGCCCTAACAGGGGAGTTGTTCTACTGAGAATAACAGAGGCATGCACATGAGGAGAGCAGTCTTCTGCTGCAGTTACATATAATAAGGCCAGTCACTCTGCACACACAAGTAAAGCAATGACCCGGTAACCCAGAGTTCTTATGTGTGAGTGACACTTGTAGTAAGTTCTTTTCAGGAATGTCATTCACCTCCCTCTCTCCCTCACCCTCCCTCTTTCTCTCTCTCTCTCCTTACCTTTCTCCTTATCCCCCTCTCTTCCTCCCTCTCTCCCCCTTACCTTTTGTCCTATTTCTCCATACATACTTAATATGTACTAGGACATATGCTGTAATATGAAGAGACAAAATGGAATTGGACATTTTTCATGTTAGAGGTAAACATAAAAGCTTCAGACCCTACCTTTAAAAAACAAAGATGTATCTATGTATGTATGTGTGTATGTATGTATGTATGTATGTATGTTTGTTTGTATATTTGCCTGCAAAGCCCAGAAGATGTTGGGTTGCCTGGGTGATTAGAGTTAAGGTTAGTTGTGAACTCTTAAATGTAGGTGCTGGAAATAAAACTCTAGTCATCTGGAAGATCAGCCTGTGATCTGATCTGCTGAGATGGCATCTTTTCAATCCCCTGTGTTGTTGGTGGTACCAGTGGTATGTTTTTTTGTCTGTATATTTTTGTTTTATTAGGGGGATATTTTATTTAAGTGTATGTGTCTGTGTGTATATCTGCATACATGTATCCTGAAGGCCAAAATAGGATATCAGATTGCCTGGAGCTGAAGTCATAGGCGTTTGGTATCTTTTAGATACAGGTATTGAGATTCAAATGTAGGTTCTCATGATAGAGCCATCTCTCTAGCCTCCACATCCTGACTTGGTTATGATCCACTCAGATGGGATTATAATGATTAGTTTTCTTGCAGGGTGATGTATGTGAACTCTGTGAAAACCCAGTCCACTTGCTGAGTCGGTGCAAATCAGGAGGCACAGGCAAGTTGTGCATGTAACACTTGGTTGTCCTCAGGTTTCTAACACAGATGGTGTAAAGTGTGATTTTTATAGAAACTAAAATCAGAAGCACCGTGTAAAAGTATATTTATGGATATATGTCTTTATATATATGGAAATAACAGCAATTAATGAAAACAGAGGTTTCGAATTTGGAAAAGAGCAGAAGGCATATAAAGGAGGGTTTTATAGGGTCTTTCAACCTTCCTACTGCTGTGGCTCTTTAATACAGTGTCTCATACTCTGGTGCCTGTAACCTTACAATTACTCCATTGCTACTTCAGAGCTGTAATTTTGCTACTGTTTAAATGTAAATATCCTATATGCAGGATGCCTGATATATGACCCCTCTGAAAAGGTAGTTCAACCTCCAAAGGGGTTACAATCCACAGGGTGTGAACCAATGGTTTAGAAGTGAGAAAACATCATGTAATTATTATAATCACAAAATATAAAAAATAATTAAACATCAACCAAAACACAAACCACAAGAGAAATGCTTCCATTATTGTTGCAAAATGGAAACTGATATCTTCAGAATGCTATATTACTCATGAAAAGGTTTACCTTGAAGAGCCTCTTCATTTCAATTGCTTGACATGAAAATCTCTCCCCAACACTGTTGGTGTCCAGCTACGAGATGGAGTTCATCATGCAAACCTTAATAGCATCCATCAGTGGGCTATGAATATTGGGTCTAACTTCAAAAGGGGATAAAATGACTAACAATACCGGAACCTAAAACTTGATTCAATTTACTGACTGATTCTACAATATGTGGCCAATAGAAAATGGCATTTTTGCTATTATTAATTTTTAAACACTGCAGAAGAATAAGATAATAACTTTTTCATGTATATTTGAGTACTTCAACATTGACATGTCAGGAACTAAGAGAGCTTAATTTCAAAATTAATGAATGAAGCTATTTGAAAATGACAGTTTTTAAATTGAATTGTGAGCCCAGCTCTTTGAAGGGAGTGTGAAAAAAAAAATAACGAGGGGGGAGTATACATAACGCAAAATAAGGATGGAAGTCTGCCAGCACACACTGGGGTTTGAATTCATTTGAGATTGTACCAGTTGTTTAATAAAGAAAGCGGAGTATATATATATATATATATATATATATATATATAATTTTAAATTGAAGACCTATGGAATCCAAGTTAGTATCTCATTTTTTTTTGTTTGTTTGTTTTTTGAGACAGGGTTTCTCTGTGTAGCCCTGGCTGTCCTGGCACTCACTTTGTAGACCAGGCTGGCCTCGAACTCAGAAATCTGCCTGCCTCTGCCTCCCGAGTGCTGGGATTAAAGGCGTGCGCCACCACGCCCGGCTTGCCTCATTTTGTGAAATGAATATTCGTAACCTTTAACGAAAGATATATAGACCGTAGTAGAAGAATCAGTATCTCTTTAAGGAAATAGCAAGGTGGAAGTGAGCAGATTTGTTCTAATGTTCACCTCTAATGAGGTGAGCTCTAAGTGGTTTTTCCCATCTTGTTTTCAGTGCTAGCATGCTATGTTACCCTTCTCTGTACAGGTATATGGGAGCATACCTTGCCGATATGACGGATGATCAGCCACTTTGAGAGATTGCTTGAATAATTGCTTTTTTATTTACCATTTTTTTTTTTTTGCTTTTAGCATGCTTGCAGAAAGTTAGAACACCTTAAGCAGGAGTTGAATAGCAATGTTTGTAAGTAAAGTTAAAATCCAGCTCTACGTCAAATTGGTCATAGCTCCTCTAGTATTTACAAAACATGATAGATGAGATGTTACAGAAAACCATTGCATCCGAAGATCTGCTTTTCCTTTCTTCTCAAAGACAACTGGAAAAGAAAACATTGTAATTACTTGACAGTGAGAGTATAAAATTGACTGAGCTGTGATGAGTTGTAATCTTCTATTGTGCACAGTCACTTCTGAATCTGGCTTTCTGATGTGATAAAACTCAAAAGAAAAGAGGGTATTTGCCTTTTTATGGTGTGCCCTTTTGCTGCTGTTTTAAAAGATGGTTTCCAAAAAGTACTGGCCAATTTGGACTGAGGAGAGAAACACTGAAAGCAGCACAGGGCTGGTGAGACAGTGCAGTGGGTAAATATTTCTTTCTGAGATTGATGACCCGAGCTTAAACCCCAAGGCCTACATAGGGGAAGGAAAGGAACAACCTGCACCCAAGTTGTCCTCTGATCATGTGCCATGACATTTGTGTATGTCCCAAAGAAATAGATAATTAACTAAATAAATTCAATGTTTAAAATGTTTCAAGAAAGCATCAATTATAATTCAATCAATATTGTCCAAGTACCCTCTCTGTTACATTTCAGAGAAAGGAGACAACTAGTATCAATGTGGCACATGGAAAGAGTATATGTGTATATGTATATGAATATGTATATGCATGAACATATGCAACTGTATGAACTGTATGAACATATGCAATTTAAACTGTAACAATGTTATACATGTAGCTATTAACACATAAAGTTTAAATGTGCATATTAGAATGTAAGTTGTGTTTTATTCAAGTAAGTGTGGGTAACTAGTAAAGAACAGAAAAGAACTGCTTTGTATGATATGAAAGTAGATAATATGACTATGTCCTGGGTGTGGGTGTTTGATCTGGTGGATATGACATGGCTGTTTTGCACAATGTTCACCTGCTGGGGTTACCTGTACAAGGCAGAGCCAATCAAAACTGAAGAATAGATGAGACAGTGGTTCATAGGCCTTACCCCTTCATAGGAGCTATTGGCAGCTGATAGCCATGAGAAGGAGAGTCACTCTTCTTTGAGGAAATAGAGACTTTTATTTGGCCTTTTCTGAATTTGCGATAACTTAAGGTTTAATACGCAGGTTTAATATAGAATTTAATGTATAGATCTGTACAGAGGAAGTATAAGCTTGATATATAGATTTATGAGTCATCAGAATATGGGCAGGGCTTTGGCCATGGGAGATGGTGAAATTATCTCTAAGAAGAGACTGTTTAGTGTGTTGGAGTGTAATGTAAATTTTCAGGCTAGAAAGAAGGTAGCACCTAGCAAAATAAAATCAGAAGAATAATTTCCATCATTGAAAGAGAACACATGTTCTGATTGACACAGATGGTGTTTAAGTGTGAAGAATGCATAAAGAAACAATAGAGATATTACATGGAATTTCATAGATATCAAAGAAATATAGGTCTTGCCCATGAGCAGGTCATAGAGAAGTTAATAATTAATAATCACAACGGTGTGATTATCTATTTTACCAATAGCATAATCTACGTAGTCTGAGATGAAAACATCCAATACATGGCTAGAATGAGCCCATTTCTGACTCAATGAGCTCTTGAGCTACCTTTTCTTAAGGAGTTGCTTGGGGATATTCTCCAGAAAACGAGAGAACAAGCTAAGAAAGAAGACATAAGATGTGGAAAACAGGATTCAGGGAGTGGAGAGAGAGCACACAAGTTTATGTGAGTTCTATCCCCAAGCCCAATGAAGGGGAGAATCGACTGCACATAGCTGAGCTCAGATCTCCACACCAGCACTGGGGTAGGCATGTTTGCACCATCCCCTACTACATCATACAAATTATGATGATGGAAGAAGCCTGAGGAGTCAAAGCAGCTGGTGGTAAAGGGAAATGTATTCACTAGGTTAGAAAACAATTGGTTCATGCAATAGAATAAAGAAGGGAAACAACATACAAGTGTAGAAAATATGAACAGGAATTTAGAAATGCCTGCTAAGGGGGAAAAATCCAATGGAAGTGTTTCTGTGAATAGTATATTTAAGGGGAGAACATTATACTTAAAAGTAAACTGAGTCTCAGTTTATTACATCATTACTACATCATCAACATACCTTAGCAATTTAATTATCACTGATATTTATCTTTCACAACCAATCTAGAGATAAACAGCAGGAGACTGGACTAAGACTGTCAAACAGAGTAAAATGGCCAACCGAGTTATCATTGGAAGTGTATATACACACCGTCTAGAGAAATAAGCAGGGGAGGAGGTCAGCTCACCAGAGGGAGGCAGCTTTCCAGTCTGCCCTGTGGTCTTGAGCTGTAGCCCATTATTATGAAACAAGGCATAGAGGGTGAAATAATTTTGTTATTGTTTCAGAGATGCTTGAGGGTGGGGGGAAATGCTGAAAAAACTATACACAGAAGGAGCTGAGAAGGCGGAGTTGAGTTATTTTAGTGAGAGAAAGTTTCATTTATCATCATGGGAGCTCACCAGATAAGACATAGTGGTACAAATGTGCTAATTAAGTATTTGGAGTTGAGCCTTAGAGAAACAAACTGCAAACAGTTAAAGAGTTTGCCTCTGGGGACAGAGAAGCCAAGGGAGGGAGGCGAAGAACCTAGAATTGATGGTTTTCTCCGGGAGCCCTTATGTTGTTTTTGATTTCTAAGCTATATGTATTTGTTACTTTGAATAAAAACAACAATGAAATAAAAACTAAATTATAATGGTGAAGATGTTATAAAAGGAGAAGGTTTATTAGGAATGTGCTAAAATGTTATAACAAAAGCTACCCAGGAAACCTGAAATCTTTTTAAAGAAAGAGAAAACATAAAAACACAATTGGAAGATTCAACATTAGTTGAGTATTTGGAGCGGAACTCCTACAGGACTAGTTGGAAGAGATATTAAATTTTAAGAAAATTTTAATTTTAATTAAAGAAAATAATTTAATTTTAATTTAAGAAAAAATTAATTAAAAATAATGTAATTAAAAGTATCATGAGGATCAAAATGGTACAAAATAGCAGACCAGAAAGGAAACAAATAGGCAGGGATGGCCCCCTCCCTGCTTTCCACTGGGAAGTTTATACAGCCCGTTGTGATAACTTGAGAACCAATATTGAAAACTAATTAAAACATGAAAGCATCTAAGAATTAGTGGCACTTACAGAAGATCATTGATAAAAAGGAGATAATATATTAGGGGAAGTGTTTTGTAGGTTTTTATTGAAGATGGGATTAAAGGAATTCACACGCTTTAATTGTCTGTTGAAGCAATTAGATGAAAGAAAAGAATCATCACAAGAGTGGTCATTCATATTAAAGATGGCAAGAACTTGACAGAGGACAATCAACCTCTCCTGCAGTGTCTCCTGCAGTGTCCTGCAGGCGATCACCTTCAACACTTCCTCTATGCTCCAGGACAGCAGCTGGTATTCTCCTGATATGAAAAATATGTTATAGATAAATCCAAATGGGATTAGGTTGTTAATAAATCACTTAGCTTCTGTTGAACTTACCTTGAAATAAGAGCAAACGGTATATAGGTTCAAGGCAAAGAATATTTTCATTCTATTCTGTGGATCACATGGAAAATATCCCTAAAGATGGCCAGAAGAGCTTAGAGAATTGGATACACAGGCCCTACAGCCAGAGATATTGTCTAGGAACCATACATAGTTCACCAAGTTTTCAGACTGTAATTAGCGGCTTGGTTCAAGTTAAACTTGAGACACAGGAAAAAGACATTAGCAACTCATTATACAGAATAAACAGATTGAGGTTAAATGTTAAGTGGCATACTCAAGATCAGAAATCAAATTAATAGGAAATCTGAACCTAGATGTTAAGTGGATGGTGTTCCAGTCAAGGGCCCTCACGCTAAATAATAACTTTCACATCACAACACATTAAATTCATTGATCACCCTGAGACCGAGGCTTGCATTTAAGGAACAATTTGTCAGCACTGTAAATGTCCACATTCAGGTATGGCTATTCTTAAGTACTTCTTGGTCCTTCAGCAGGAACACATCCCTTCAGGTACGAGATACTGTAGAATTAGAAGGTTTGGCAGAGGCAAAGGATCATTTCTAGAAAAGTCATGCCATGTGCCTATTCCCACAGCCCAGTTGGTACTAGCATCCCCTTACTTTTTAAATAGTATTTTATACTGGGAAATAATTACCCAATGCATCCCTTGTTTATCTGTACACGCTATGATTAGGCAATAAATATCCCTTCTTCTTTTACTCTCCCTTATTTTCCTCCTCACCCATTAAGGTTTGAGATCAGGTCTTGCTGTATAGTCCAGGAATTTTCACTTATTAGTCTACTGCGCAGCCTCCAATGGACAATGATTACAAGTATGTGCCATGACGCCTGGATCCTGGATTGTCTTTCCAAAGATGCTTATATAACAAACAACCGTGAAGGACAGAAATAATCCTTCACTCTAGAGAAAAGTGTGAGCAAGTTCTCGTCACAGTAGAAAAACTGAGTTCATTAAATTGAAAGTTTCTCTTATCGAGTACAACCAGCTCTAACAGAGTCTGTATGCAGGCATATATCTGCCATGCTTTGTGGGTAGTGATAGGAGGCACACTTCACTGACACACAAACAGTCTGCAGCTTGGTGAGTAATAGAATTCTCATGCTGACCCAAGGGTCCTGGGTCTTTGCCAGTATTGAGGAATCTGTGTTAAGCAAACTTGTTCTCTAGCAGGCTAGGTAAAAACAGAATCTTAAGCATTCTTAATGTTTTTTAGAGGCAGCCTAGACATTCTTCTTTTTTTATCTTTTAAAAAACAGAGCACCTGACTCTGGGCTGGAACTCTGCTGGAGACTACATTTCCCATATGACTTTGCATGAGGACTCTGGTAAAGACTACATGTCCCATATGCCTTTTCAGGAGCATGTGATCTCTTTCTGGCTAAGAAGCAAGAGAACACTTTGAAATCATGATCATAAAGGCAATGACTACAAATGACCCTTGACCTTCTCATCTTAGGGAGAGCTAGCCTAATGGTGGCATTCTAAATCACACACTTTAGCTGTAGGATAGAAGTAAAATATTAAGAGTGACAGAGCCACTCTCTTAGCCAGGTACCCTACACTATGGGAAGAGCATAGGAGCTTCTATTTGAATGTATGTGAATTTGGCTGCTCTAATGAAAGTATGATTGTACACTAGGGGATGAAGACATGATCTTTAGGAGCCTTTGCTACACTGATTTTTAATAGATGAGGGAATGGAGACCTGGGATCAATAAAGGACTTGCACATAACTGCAGAGTGAGCAAAACCAGAGTTAAAATTCCTAATTAAACGGCCTCTCCAACTCCCGTTTTTCATATAGCTCATGGCCAATGTACCCAATAATATAGAATAAATAAGCTCAGAGGTCCAGAGAGGTAGGAATGCAGGGAAATCTTTATAGTGAGAGAAATTGCAAGAGTAACAACTGGTATCAATTATCCTGCCCCAGATGAAGAGATGAATATAGAGACATAATTTGAGCTTCATGAACTGACAATCAAGGTAAGACTGAGAAATTGCTGGGGTACAAAGTACTCAGTGGAGGACGAATGATTTACACCACAGTGACGTGGTTGGCGGATTCTTTCAATTTTCATTGTTATGTCCCAGAAGCCCAATTCACTGCCTTTTTGCAACAGCTTCATTAAGCAAGTGAAATTTGAAGAGGGATCTGAGAGAGTCGAAATAGCTTTCATGGCTAATGGGCGAGGGAAAACTGGCTAAGAACTGACTTCATAAATCATGCAGTATCTTGTTTAAGACATTTTCTAAAATGCCTGTGGGTGTGGTGAAGATGTAAAGTTTTTTAAGGCAATGTTTGCAATCTAAAGAACATATCATTTTCTGGAGTTGCAAGAGCAACATTAAAAACACTGATACGATTTTATACCCAGGATGGAGGTAGAAAATTTCACAGAGACTATTCACCTTGAAAGATGCTGACGTGTTTAAGAAACATCCTTTAGGAAGGTGAAGTCCTGTAGATAATGGCCAAATGATTCCTCCCTTAGTTGAGAGGTATCAACGATGCAAGTTTTATTATTACGGTTGTTTTAAAGTTTTGAAGAAATTGTTAAAGCTCACCTTGAAGACTTGTGGTTTTATAGATTAGTGTGGGAATATTCTTGGGATATAAAACTACCTAAAGATGAAATGAAAACTTTGATAGAGTGGTTGCTTTTGGATAGACACTGAAAATCCTTAGGTGTCAGATATAAAACTCAAGTGGAAAAAGTTGTGTTGGGCTGGGATTCATCAGATGTGTTCTCCTGGAGCAAAGGAGGAGTGACTCAGGGCTCTTAAAGGAGCTGTGAATCAATGTGGCCCAAAGAGAGCCATGGGTGTCATTCAGAAACTTCTCTCTATCTCTGCTACCAAGATTTCATGCTTTGTAAAAAACAAAACAAAACATTTAATTGTGGCAAAATGCTCTTTGCATTAAACTTACCTTTAAATAATTATCAAGCAAAAAGTTTAGTAGTGTGATGTTCAGCTTGCTGTAAAAGCTATTTTCTGTACTTTTGTATTCTGTCAAATTACTCTGTACCCATGAAAGAACAATTCTATTCGTCCTGATCTACATTGCCTTCACAGCTCTCTAGAATCTTTTTTATTTTGTCAACTTGACTATTTTAGATATATCATGTAAATGGAAAGACACAGTATATATCTTGTAAAAATATTTATTTTGATTCTTGAGATTATGAATTAATTACAACACCTCTCTTGTTCCTTTCTTCCCTCCAAATCCTCCCATTTACGGTTTCACTCTCTTCAAATTCATAGCCTTTTTTCACTGTGTTATTATATACATATATGTATATGTATTTACACATACACACACACACACACACACACATATCCCTGTTCAGTTCATGTAGAGCTACCTATTTAGACATTTCTAGGATAGTCACTTGACATTGGTCAACCACTTGGTGTGTTCTTGCCTGCAGAAGGCCACCTCTCCCATTCCTAGCTTTCCTTGGTTGCCTATAATTTTTGCCTATAGGCCTTGGTGAGGTCTCCTGGCCTTTTCCCTGTGTAGTTTGACATGTTCATCAATGTAATCCTTACTCAGGGTATCCAGTTATGTTGATGAGAAGTTTGGGATGTAGCTTCTGAGGTTAGTAGGAAACACAATCCCACACCAAACTCCCTCTTCTAGCTCTGGAAATCTTTCCACCCCATTTTACAATGTTCCCTGAGCTTTAGGTGCAGGCGTGGCTTGTAGATAACATCCATTGGGTCTAGGATCCGCAACTCTGCATTTGATTGGTTGTGGGTTTCAATGGTCTCTGTCTGTTGCAAAGAGATGTTTCTTCAGTGAAGGGTGATGATTACACATGTCCTCAACATTTAATTATGGTATAGCATGTTAGAATCTCCTTTTGACACCTGATTAATATTCAACTATATCCATATTAGTTACTTTTCTCATTGCTATAACTAAATACGTGGGAACAAACAATGCAGAGTAGAAGGGCTGATTTTGGACTTCAGCTCAAGGGGATGTGTCCCTCGTGAATAGGAAACATGACTGTGAGTGTCTGGTCACATTGCAGCAGATGACAGGAAGTGGAAGCAGGCAGCAGAACTTCAAGAGAGTCACTTTTTCAAGAGAGGTTTCTAAAGTTCCCACAACACAAAACAGGATCATTAGTTGGTGACCAAATAGTCAAATGCATGATTCTATAGAGGGCATTTTACATTCAAACCACAGCAGTGTGGTTATCATACACTTTGCTTATCTATTTTCCTGTTGACAGACACATGATTTGTTTTCACCAGTTATTAGAAACAGTGATGCAATACATTGAGGAATGCAAATAACACATAGGAATCTGATTTGAATTACCTTAAATATACTGCTAGAGGTAAAATTTTTTCTATCCAGTGCTGATTATGTCGTTAATTAAAAAACAAACAAACAAACAGCTGTTTTGTTGTTTTCTTTTGCTTTGTTTTTTAAAGAAGAGAAGTTGTACCCTTTTTTCTTTACCCCCATCCATTTTGCAGAAAGGGTTAGGAAGGCTCATCTCTTCGTTTCTTAGCCAATATTTCATTGTATTGGCATATTGATTAGCACTGTTAGGTATTATTTTACAAGGTCAGCTATTTCGCATATTGTCTTTAGAGAACCATCCATTCAAATCCTTTGCCTGTTTTAATCTTTGTTGTTAAATTGTAGGAGTATTTTTGATGTATTCTGAAGATGAATTTTTGACTTGATACATTATCACTGTGCATCAGTTTCTCACACTGCTCAGTGTATGGTGGGATGGAAAGATATTTTCAACTTTGAAGTAGTCAAATTTACCTTATTTAGTTACCTAGGATTTTAATGTCATAGTTAAGATACCATTGTTAATGTCTATATAGTAAAAGATTTAATTTAAAATTAAATGTTTTTAAAGTATAGTTTTCAGTATTGTATTTATTTTTTATTTTATCTATTTGGAAAGTATTTTTAACTGCATAATGTATCTGCTAAAATGAAATTATTTTGTGTATAATATCTTATTTCTTAGTACCGTACCACTTGTTGAAGAAAATTATCTTTCTCCTATTTTGTGTTGTCACAACTGATGAAAGTTGTTAAACTTTCTATTGTGAAGGTTTATTTCTGAATTCCTTATTATATATATATTTTTTCATGGCAGTACTTTATTCTTTGACTTGACATGTTGAAAAATTTGAAATTAAGAGGTATATACAAAATAATTATTTATTTTAATGTTTATTTGTGTGTTGTGTCTATATATGTGTGTGCATGCACATTTGTGTCCATGTGTAAACACGTGTGTGCCTATGACTACTAGAGTTCTTGTACCACACTGTAGGTATGTAGACAAAGAACAAGTATGAGAGGCGGCTCTCACCTTCCACTTGGTCTAGGTAAGGTTTCTCTTGGTTTTGTTGCTATCCAGCACACTCAGTGTTTACTGGTCTGTGAACTGTCATGAAAAATTCTGTCTCTACCTTCCATCTTGACATAAGAGGACTGATATTACAGATGTGCATCAACATACATGGCTTTTTACATGTGTTTTGGGGAAAAAGTTCAGGTCATTAGGCTTGGTCAGCAAGTGCTTTTATGTACTGGGCCATTTTCCCTTACATAGAAGATTATTTTTCCTATTGTTTTAAAGAACTAAGTCATGGATATAGATATAAGTATTTAGGAATTAGTTAGACAACACCATCATTTATCTAAACAGAATAGTAAATTCCTCTTAAGGGTCTATGAACTCCTCGGCAGAAAAGCTCTTAACCAGATTTATAGAACCAGCTATCGGTTCTCTACCATGGAGATGACTCAAATTTAATCAGAGATTAATTGGTTGTTCCCAGAACAGTCATGCCACACATGCCCAAGAAGAAACATTTCAAAGACCTCAGGATTCACTGTTGAGTAAAACTGCTGATAACATTTGTCTTCTATCAGGATACATAACATCTTCTGCTACTATGAAGAATAGGTGTGAGGAATAATCTTTAAGCTTAATTTTTCTAGGTCTTGTGATCTACCTGTATGATATCTAACAATGGTGTTCCACTATAAATTCCTGTTGGGAAGCCATGAAGAATGGCAATAGACAGTGTTGTTTTAGCATTTGTTAGTGCAGAAACCTATCACTGGCCAAAGTACTGAGAATAAGGGCTGGTGAAATGCTTGGCCCTAAATAGGACAGATATACGATCACTTCCAAGGTCCAATCATTGTCATGGAAGAAGGTGAAGTACATCCAGTCACTACAGGACTATGTATATCCCACTGAGGCCAGGGAGGCAGCCATGTTAGGGGAACAGGATCAACCAGCACAACATGTGCTCCAGTTATTGGGGGACCTGTATGAAGGCAAAGCTGCACATCTGCTACATATGTGCAGAGAAGGGAGGCTAGAGCTAGCCCATGTATGCACCTTAGTTGGTGGTCTGTCTCTAGGAGGCCCGAAGGGTCCAGGATTGTTGACTCTCTTAGTTTTCTTGTGAAGTCCCTATCCCCTCTGGGTCCCTCAATCCTTCCTCAAACTCTTCCACAAGACTCTCTGAACTCCATATAATGTTTGGCTGTGGGTCTCTGCATCTGTTTCGGTCAGCCACTGGGTGTAGCCTCTCAAAGGACAGTTATGCTAGACACCTGTCTGCAAGCATAACAGAGTATCATGAATAGTGTCAGGGACTGGTTCTTGCCATGGGATGGGTCTTAGTTTGGGCCAGTCATTAGCTAGCCATTCCCGTATCTTTGCTCCATCTTCTTCCCTGCACTTGTAGGAAGGACAAGTTTTGGGTGGAAGCTTTTATGGTTGGTTTGGTGTCCTTAACCCTCCACTGGGAGTTCTGCCTGGCTAAAGGAGGTAAACACTTCAGGCTCCTTATTCCCCACTGCTAGGAGCTTCAATTAGAGTCATCCACACAGACTCCCTGGCTCTCTGGCACGTCCTACAACCCACCTCCCCAGTGATTTCCATTCACTCCTCCATGGCTCTCCCTACATGCATGGTATCTACTCACTTGTAAGTGGATTCTATCCATAAAATACAGGATACCCAGACTAGAGTCCACACACCCAAACAAGCTAAGTAAGAAGGAGGGCCTAAGGGCAGATGCCTGAATTTTACTCAGAAGGGGAAACAAAATAGTCATCTGAGGTAGATTGAGGGTGGTAATTGAATGGAGATGGGGTGGGAGGGGAAATGGGGTATCAGGTGAAGCAATTTTCTTAGTGTCTATTTCAGATTGCTCAGTGTTAGAGTATAAAACCCTGTATATTGAACCATCTATATGTGAATTTTGTATCCTAAAAACACACAGAAGTTTTCATTTCTAACAGTTTAAAATCCTTAAATTCTTCTACTTTAAAGACATATGATATCATATTGTCTACAACAAGAGATTATTTTAATTCTGTTTTTTCTTGAATGATTTTTTCTTGTTTAATTGTTCTGCCTAAGATTTCCATTAGTATATAATATTAAAATTTGATCGAATAGTCCTTATCTTTTTCCTTACCTTAGAAGCAACAATTTTACTATTTTACATTCAATTGAAGGTTTTCCCTTCAGGCACTTCTCATTTTCTACTTGGCCTCAACTTTAAAGACAGCTTATTTTGAAATAAAATGGTCTTATCTCTTAAGACAGTAAAAGTTGTATTGGAATCACCCAGAAAAGATTATATTTCCTTCAACTTAATCTCCTCACAACACTTGAAGAAAGGTCTAGAAGTTAGGCGTGACTGTTGAGTGTCTGATGGCAAGGAAAGAGGTAGAGTCTCCTGATGTCTGGGACTGAGCTGCTCCGCTGTCCCTTGAAAGCTTCTTAAGTTTGGACAGTTTCTTGAAACTGTCCACTAATACCTTTTGCATTGTGTTCTCATTTTCCTTGGTTTCCAACAAGAATGCCTACTCTTTGTCCCTCTGATGCAAAATTCAAATAAGCATGTATTATTCTTCTGCTTGAGGACAAAATGATAGTGGAGGATGCTTCTTTCTAATATAGTTTAAATTCAAGATTTTCAACTCAAAGGACCAGCAAACATCTTCAACAAAATTATAGAAGAAAACTTCCCAAATCTAAAGAAAGAGATGCCCATGAACATACAAGAAGCCTACAGAACTCCAAATAGACTGGACCAGAAAAGAAATACCTCCCGACACATAATAATCAGAACAACAAATGCTCTAAATAAAGATAGAATACTAAAAGCAGTAAGAGAAAAAGGCCAAGTAACATATAAAGGCAAGCCTATAAGAATTACACCAGATTTTTCACCAGAGACTATGAAAGCCAGAAGATCCTGGACGGATGTTATACAGACACTACAAGAACACAAATTCCAGCCCAGGCTACTATACCCAGCCAAACTCTCAATTAACATAGATGGAGAAACCAAAGTATTCCACGACAAAACCAAATTCACACATTATCTCTCCACAAATCCAGCCCTTCAAAGGATAATAACAGAAAAAAACCAATACAAGGACAGGAACCACGCCCTAGAAACTACAAGAAGGTAATCCATCAACAAACCTAAAAGAAGACAGCCACAAGAACAGAATGCCAACTTTAACAACAAAAGTAACAGGAAACAACAATTACTTTTCCTTAATATCTCTTAATATCAATGGACTCAACTCCCCGATAAAAAGACATAGACTAACAAACTGGCTACACAAACAAGACCCAACATTTTGCTGCTTACAGGAAACTCATCTCAGAGAAAAAGATAGACACTACCTCAGAATGAAAGGCTGGAAAACAATTTTCCAAGCAAATGGTATGAAGAAACAAGCTGGAGTAGCCATTCTAATATCTGATAAGATTGACTTCCAACCCAAAGTCATTAAAAAAGACAGGGAGGGATACTTCATACTCATCAAAGGTAAAATCCTCCAAGAGGAACTATCAATCCTGAATATCTATGCTCCAAATACAAAGGCAGCCACATTCATTAAAGAAACTTTAGTAAATCTCAAAGCACACATTGCACCTCATACAATAATAGTGGGAGACTTCAACACACCACTTTCACCAATGGACAGATCGTGGAAACAGAAACTAAACAGGGACACAGTGAAACTAACAGAAGTTATGAATCAAATGGATCTGGCAGATATCTACAGAACATTCTATCCTAAAACAAAAGGATATACCTTCTTCTCAGCACCTCATGGTACTTTCTCCAAAACTGACCACATAATTGGTCACAAAACAGGCCTCAACAGATACAAAAATATGAAATTGTCCCATGCATCCTATCAGATCACCATGGACTAAGGCTGATCTTCAATAACAAAATAAATAATAGAAAGCCAACCTTCACGTGGAAACTGAACAACACTCTTCTCAATGATACCTTGGTCAAGGAAGGAATAAAGAAAGAAATTAAGGACTTTTTAGAGTTCAATGAAAATGAAGTGTAAAAAATGAATTACAAATAAAATTAAATTAAAAACGGAAAAAAAAAAAAGAAAATGAAGCCACAACATACCCAAACTTATGGGACGCAATGAAAGCATTTCTAAGAGGAAAACTCATAGCTCTGAGTGCCTCCAAAAGGAAACTAGAGAGAGCACACATTAGCAGCTTGACAACACACCTAAAAGCACTAGAACAAAAGGAAGCAAATTCACCCAAGAGGAGTAGACGGCAGGAAATAATCAAACTCAGGGGTGAAATCAACCAAGTGGAAACAAGAAAAACTATTCAAAGAATCAACCAATCAAGGAACTGGTTCTTTGAGAAAATCAACAAGATAGATAAACCCTTAGGCAGACTCACTAGAGGGCACAGGGAAAGCATCCTAATTAACAAAATCAGAAATGAAAAAGGAGACATAACAACAGATCCTGAAGACATCCAAAACACCATCAGATCCTTCTACCAAAGGCTATACTCAACAAAACTGGAGAACCTGGATGAAATGGAGAAGTTCCTAGACAGATACCAGGTACCAAAGTTGAATCAAGATCAGGTTAATGATCTAAACAGCCCTATATCCCCCAAAGAAATAGAAGCAGTCATTAATAGTCTCCCAACTAAAAAAAGCCCAGGACCAGATGGGTTTAGTGCAGAGTTCTATCAGACCTTCAAAGAAGATCTAATCCCAGTTCTTCACAAACTATTCCACAAAATAGAAACAGAAGGTACTCTACCCAACTCATTCTATGAAGCCACAATTACTCTGATACCTAAACCACAAAAAGACCCAACAAAGATAGAAAACTTCAGACCAATATCCCTTATGAATATTGATGCAAAAATCCTCAATAAAGTTCTTGCTAACCGAATCCAAGAACACATCAAAACAATCATCCATCCTGACCAAGTAGGTTTCATCCCAGGGATGCAGGGATGGTTCAATATACAGAAATCCATCAACGTAATCCAGTATATAAACAAACTCAAAGACAAAAACCACATGGTCATCTCGTTAGATGCGGAAATAGCATTTGACAAGATCCAACACCCATTCATGATAAAAGTCTTGGAAAGATCAGGAATTCAAGGCCCATACCTAAACATGATAAAAGCAATCTACAGCAAACCAGTAGCCAACATCAAAGTAAATGGTGAGAAGCTTGAAGCAATCCCTCTAAAATCAGGGACTAGACAAGGCTGTCCACTTTCTCCATACCTATTCAAAATTGTACTTGAAGTCCTAGCCAGAGCAATACGACAACAAAAGGAGATCAAAGGGATACAAATTGGAAAAGATGAAGTCAAAATATCACTTTTTGCAGATGATATGATAGTATATATAAGTGACCCTAAAAATTCCACCAGAGAACTCCTAAGCCTGATAAACAGCTTCGGTGAAGTAGCTGGATATAAAATTAACTCAAACAAATCAATGGCCTTTCTCTACACAAAGAATAAACAGGCTGAGAAAGAAATTAGGGAAACAACACCCTTCTCAATAGTCACAAATAATATAAAATATCTTGGTGTGACTCTAACTAAGGAAGTGAAAGATCTGTATAATAAAAACTTCAAGTCTCTGAAGAAAGAAATTATAGAAGATCTCAGAAGATGGAAAGATCTCCCATGCTCATGGATTGGCAGGATCAACATTGTAAAAATGGCTATCTTGCCAAAAGCAATCTACAGATTCAATGCAATCCCCATCAAAATTCCAACTCAATTCTTCAACGAATTAGAAGGTGCAATCTGCAAATTCATCTGGAATAACAAAAAACCTAGGATAGCAAAAACTCTTCTCAAGGATAAAAGAACCTCTGGTGGAATCACCATGCCGGACCTAAAGCTCTACTACAGAGCAATTGTGATAAAAACTGCATGGTACTGGTATAGTGACAGACAAATAGACCAATGGAATAGAATTGAAGACCCAGAAATGAACCCACACAGCTACGGTCACTTGATCTTCGACAAGGGAGCTAAAAACATCCAGTGGAAGAAAGACAGCATTTTCAACAAATGGTGCTGGCACAACTGGTTGTTAACATGTAGAAGAATGCGAATCGATCCATTCCTATCTCCTTGTACTAAGGTCAAGTCTAAGTGGATCAAGGAACTACACATAAAACCAGAGACACTGAAACTTATAGAGGAGAAAGTGGGGAAAAGCCTTGAAGATATGGGCACAGGGGAAAAATTCCTGAATAGAACAGTAATGGCTTGTGCTGTAAGATCGAGAATTGACAAGTGGGACCTCATGAAACTGCAAAGCTTCTGCAAGGCTAAAGACACCATCAATAAGACAAAAAAACCACCAACAGATTGGGAAAAGATCTTCACCTATCCTAAATCAGATAAGGGACTAATATCCAATATATATAAAGAACTCAAGAAGGTGGTCTCCAGAAAGTCAAATAACCCCATTAAAAAATGGGGCTCAGAACTGAACAAAGAATTCTCACCTGAGGAATACCAAATGGCAGAGAAGCACCTGAAAAAATGTTCAACATCCTTAATCATCAGGGAAATGCAAATCAAAACAACCCTGAGATTCCACCTCACACCAGTCAGAATGGCTAAGATCAAAAATTCAGGTGACAGCAGATGCTGGCGAGGATGTGGAGAAAGAGGAACACTCCTCCATTGTTGGTGGGATTGCAAGCTTGTACAACCACTCTGGAAATCAGTCTGGCGGTTCCTCAGAAAATTGGACATAGTACTACCGGAGGATCCAGCAATACCTCTCCTGGGCATATATCCAGAAGATGTCCCAACCGGTAAAAAGGACACATGCTCCACTATGTTCATAGCAGCCCTATTTATAATAGCCAGAAGCTGGAAAGAACCCAGATGTCCCTCAACAGAGGAATGGATACAGAAATTATGGTACATTTACACAATGGAGTACTACTCAGCTATTAAAAAGAATGAATTTATGAAATTCCTAGCCAAATGGATGGACCTGGAGGGCATCATCTTGAGTGAAGTAACACAATCACAAAAGAACTCACACAATATGTATTCATTGATAAGTGGATATTAGCCCAAAACTTAGGATACCCAAGATATAAGATACAATTTGCTAAACGCATGAAACTCAAGAAGAATGAAGACCAAAGTGTGGACACTGTGCACCTTCTTAGAATTGGGAACAAAACACCCAGGGAAGGAGTTACAGAGACAAAGTTCGTAGCTGTGATGAAAGGATGGACCATTTAGAGACTGCTGTATCCAGGGATCCATCCCATAAGCAGCTTCTTAACGCTGACACCATTGCATACACTAGCAAGATTTTGCTGAAAGGACCCAAATATAGCTGTCTCTTGTGAGACGATGCCGGGGCCTAGCAAACACAGGAGTGGATGTTCACAGTCAGCTATTGGATGTATCACAGGGCTCCCAATGGAGAAGCTAGAGAAAGTACCCAAGGAGCTAAAGGGATCGGCAACCCTATTGTTGGAACAACATGATGTACTAACCAGAACCCCGGAGCTCTTGTCTCTAGCTGCATAGGTATCGAAAGATGGCCTAGTCGGCCATCAATGGAAAGAGAGGCCCATTGGACTTGCAAACTTTATATGCCCCAATATAGGGGAATGCCATGGCCAAAAGAATGGGAATGGGTGGGTAGGGAAGTGGGGGGCGCTATGGGGGACTTTTGGGATAGCATTGGAAATGTAATTGAGGAAAATATGTAATAAAAATATTAAAAATTAAAAAAAAAATAAATTCATTAGGAGTTGGGATCTATAGAGACATCACACTCTCAAGTTCCCTGCTGGAGGGACAGAGCAGAGAGATGATGGACAAACTGGTCATACTATGAAGGGTGGAACATATGGGATTTCCAAAAGACCCAAGTCTTTGTGTGTGTGTGTGTGTGTGTGTGTGTGTGTGTGTGTGTGTGTGTGTGTTTGGTCCCACCATTCCCTTTGTGTTTTTACATGCACTGGTAAAATATGTGAGCAGTGTGCTCAGAAAAGCACTTAGTTTCCTGCTCATCTGTGCTATGCCACCACCCATTGTCTACAAACTGAGAGTGTGCCACTTTTTAAGATAAATAGCTCTCCATCTGAGAATGACTGCACCACACCTGCCTTGTGTAGAATCATTTGGAAAAGACAGTAGTGGAATTGTAACTGAGAAAGGGGGACAGGGAACTAGTTTTATAGACTCTAGAAGTAGAAAACAGAAGATAACTCTATAGGATTCCCAAATAGTTTTAATCAATAGCCCAAATTAATGTTTTGAGATGTCACTTGTCTATGAATCATCAGGAGTCTTCCTTTTTACAGGCTCTCTTTCAAGATATCAGAAAGACTCTGCTTATAGATAATACGTGTGACCAGCTTCTCCTGTTGCACTCATTTCCAACCTATTGGAGAGTGGTGGCCCAAGAGACTGTAGGTACACTACTATTGATGTATCTTGGGTTATGTAAAAATAAAGCAGCCATGGAAACGGCACAATGGGATTATGGAGTATGGGTTTGAGTCCAGCATATCCCAGTGTTCTATGTTCTAGAAACTGCCTTTGTTGTTGTACACTCCAGATATACTTCTACCACTTCTGTTCTAAGCTTTTTCACCTGCAGGTCATGGATCCCCAAACCACATTGCATTTTCTTGAAGACAGATGTCAAAATGGATGTCAAGATATCTCAAGGATGATGTTGAGGCTGACAGTTAAAGTTTACCCCTTAAATGAATTCTACATCCTCATAATAAAACAGCTGTTATTCTAAAGAGTTATTATGCTATTTTTCAAACATAATGAAATGGTTGCCTTCAACAGCAGATGTTGAAAAGATGAGCAAAGTCTCTCAGGCAGGTCGATTCCAAAACCTTGGCTTTTCTGTCACCCTCCTACTATTCGGTACTGACTTATTGGAAATTCAATGGTAGATTTCGTTGTTGTTGATGTTGTTGTTTGTTGTTTTTCCATTAAGAGTAAGTTTGTTTTATTAAGCAGTAGTTTGATTTTTGGGTTACAAGATACCTTTGACAACATTTTAAAACAGCTTTGGCTGTCATGACTCTCGGGAAGGTGCTCCTGGTGGCAAATGCATAGAGGCCAAAGAAGCTCTTAAAAACCATATAACACCTAAGAAAATATTTTCCCCCAAAGACTTGTATAGTTTCAGATGTCAGTAGTGAGGAAGTAGAAAAAAAGCGTGATTTAAAGTCATTTTTTTAAAAAGCATGTTACATGGTTAAATAGGTTGGTTTGGCAGTTTTAGTTAACTACATTTTAAGATCCATCTGTGACTAGGATAGAATTCTAGGAGAGCAACCATAAAAATTAATCTCATTCTATGATCCCCCAAGTCCCCAGCTCTGCTACACACTAAATAATGTTGGCATATATGAACTGCATGTGCAGAGAATATCTTCCAGGGTTTATTTTTGTCTAGAAGAGTATAAGCAGTTACTCAGGTAGACACTAATTCTATATGGTTCATTTGATTTTCCAATAAATTAGACAGTTGTGAGAAAAGTGTCAAAATACAGTACAGATACACTCAGCTCTCCATTGGCAGCAGGCAGGATGCCATCAAAGGCCCTGACATTACTTCCAAAGTTTATACCTCTGTTTTCTAATGACTTTCAAAGTCTAAAACAAAACTTGTAGTAGAGATCTGGAGAGCAGGTGAGCTCTGTATTTCATTTATTTTCATAATAAGAAAGTCATGCTAGTTTGCTCACTGGAACAAATTACCCACTTATTGAACCAGGAAAGCACAATATTACTTACAAACTGTTCTCCACTGGCACTCCAAGCCAAGGAAAGATAGTTCTGGCATAATGTGATGGCATCTCCACTATTATAGCATCAATTAAAGTAACCAGACAGTTAAAAATAATCCAGCAGGCATAGGGCATCTTCTGTTCTGGAAGATGTTTTGCTATGTAAAATCCAGAGCAGCAGAGTAGCCAAGAGATGCAAATGCAAAAGCAAATATAATATTAATTTTGGAAGAGGACTTGGAAAGGTTGAGGTTGTCACCTATTGGCCAAGTGAATTTTTGACTTTGGAAGTGAATTGGCAGAGTGAAAAAAAATGCATGTTTCTTTTTAAGCTAATAAAGCAAATCCAAGTGCAGTTTCTTAATGATGCCATCCAAACCGTGTTCATATTGTTGCTGTTGTCCCGAGAAACATAAATGAAGGCAAACATCTGTGCACAGCCCATGCATTTGTACATGACATGCTCATGCTGTAAAGTTTCCCATAAAACAAAGCAGCCTGGATATTACTCAGGCTTATTTTATAATGCTGCCTGGGTGTGAGGATGCATAGAGGGTTATTATACACTCATAAATCCAGGCCAATTAGGCAGAGACACATTCCAAGCACAGTGCTACATGTTCTTGCATTCTATCACCCCCTTTAGATGCTATTCTGTGGGAGGGGGAGCCCTCAGCAGAACCCTCTACACAATGTGTTTTCCTGACAGGAAAAAAGCATGCCCATTTGGAGGATTCTGGCTCGTTTCAAGCCACTCTTTCATATGGGCTGGTATCTGTTAGCTCCTATGGTTGCTCCATTTCAAAGAATGACACATGGTTATCATCAGCTCAGGGGAAGAGATATGGAGAGGTGGTGGGAACATATTACTCAAAGGTAGAATTAATGACCCGTTAGAGTAAATCAGAACATGACACTTTCCTTGAACACAACATTCTATTCTTGTATGATATTTTAAAATCTTGTTAAAACTTTCTGGTTTTGTTTTTACTCTTCGATGGTTTCATACATGTGCATGATAATTGTTTTGCACCCACTATCCTTTCACCCCATCCGGCCTCTCCCATTACAACTATATCACCAAAGCCCACAATGGCTGGGAACCTCTATAATATTGCACAGCCTTCAGATTGTCAGCTTACAGGCTAGAGAGTGTCCTTTATAATTGACTCAGTTAGTCTCAACCTCTTCCAAGCAGTTTGGCTTGTTTTTGATTCCTTTAGGCAGCTGGTCTGGTCTCAGTGTCTTCTTTACAGCTTAACTTGCCAGAGGGTGACTCTCAAAAGCCTGCATTATTTACTCAATTTTATGAGTGTGCATGACCTAGTGAATCAGTTTCAGGAACTTCCTGAAACTATTTTGAGATGTTGACATTCCATATTAAAGTGGTTCCTACAGTCAAGAGGAAAATTCTACACAAGAAATGTTGGTGGGCTCAGGTCTAGGGCAAGTAACCATAGCTGCTGTGAATTCATGAGTTTAAAGCCCGCATTCCAGAAGCAAATTTTTATGGTTTATGGTATATGTGCATCTCCAAGGTCTCATATTCTTTATACTTCTTCTTCAGTGCTATTAGGTAAGCCTTGGAAGGGAAATATCAATTCACAAAGAAATTAGTATTAATTTATCAAGTGTTAAATTATTATCAGCAGAACTTAATTGAGTACCTGTAGCATATAAAGTATTGCATGCAGTTCTTACCTGGGACATAAACTTAAGGAAAGTTAGAGGGAGCTTTAAATGAACTTTTGATAAATAACATCACAAGGGAAATTCATAAATAAACATCCTGATGAAACTGGACAAGTACAGCTACTTACATTTAGAAAGATGAATTAGAGAGTAGGCTAGTAGTTACAAGGTAGTGTGATGATCTTATTAGCAGAATGATGAATAGGATTTCATGGTGAGGCGTGCCCGAGAAAAGGCAGGGAGCCTTCGGCATGAGGAGCTGGTGAATATGTGAACCTAGATCATGGTGCACAAAATAGAAGCAAAAGACAGAAAATCCCCAGAAAAAGTTTTAGGAAAAGGTAAGAGTTAAAATTTTAAGATGCTTAATATTTAAGAGATTTATTGTTTCTCAACATTGAAATCAAAATCTTGGGAAGAGATAAAGGTGTTCTGAACAAGAAATAGATTCAGTCTACTTTCAGGTTAAGTGAAGTCACTACATTTTACTGCTGTTTTTATGGGCACTGAAAAGGTTGCTGATCTTTCTACTAGGCTAGCTAAGCTTTTGGAAAAGAATCATGTTAGATGCTTTTAATTAACTCTATGGTTCAGTGAATTGATTGCAGGTGAATCGTATATATGTGTATATGTGTGTGTGTGTGTGTGTATGTGTATATATATGTGTATATATATATGTATATATAAAGATTTTATAAAAAATAATTTTATCCAACTTTTTTATTCCAAAATATTTCCTAAATTAAAGGAAGACATACAGGAAGAAACATGATTTTATAACCTGAATCACCACAGAAAATGTTCTTAAAGCATTGGTTAATCCAGTTGCCTGCTTGACTAGGTCACATGGTGCCCACATTAAACATTACTTTTATAATCGAACCAGTGGATTTTGTACAATTGGGTATTGTGATTGTACAATCACATTGTGTAATCAAAGGTGTCAAAGCTATGGCCTGTCATCTGAGTATGGCCCAGGACTGCCATAGATGTGGCCAGACATAAAATGGTAATTGACTTAAAACATCATAATATATATTTTTTGAGCTTTGTTACCCAATTGTACAATTCATAAATATGACCTTTATAGATGACAATGTAGTGACCCATTGTCCAAAGAGCCTCAAGTCAGGAAAAGACAGAAGAAAGAGAATCCAACTTCTTTTGGCTTTCTGCCCATGGCTTTAGCTCAGACATCTCATCTTTTTATGCTCTCACACGAGAATCTGCATAATCACTCCTTCTGAGTCTTCTGCCTTGAAGTTCACAGAGTCACACTATTAGCTTTCTTGGGTATCAAGCTTGCATAGTAAACTGTGAAGCTTGACTTCCATACTTGCATACATCCTTAGATCTCTGCTTCTCTGACTCTGTCTCTCTCTGCTTCTGTCTCTCTCTCTGTCTCTCCTCCCCTCCATCTCCCTGTGTTTCTACACCCAAAGAGTGGGCAGTCATGTTTCTCTGGGACAATCTATAAACATCTAAGATACAGACTGAAGAGTGAGGTGTGTTTATCCTAAACCAATAAACCTTGCATACGTGCCCGCTTCTATACATTCCATCTGTGCTTTGTTATTTTAAAGCAATGGTTCTCAACGTGTGGGTTGTGTCCTTTTTGGCAAACTTCTATCCACCAAAATATTTTCATTATGATTTAGTACAATA
The DNA here is from genome assembly GCF_978045245.1 of Mus caroli. Taxonomy (NCBI): domain Eukaryota; kingdom Metazoa; phylum Chordata; class Mammalia; order Rodentia; family Muridae; genus Mus; species Mus caroli. The sequence goes on from NW_028227274.1 coordinate 69,262,309, forward strand.
GCAAAATCACAACTATGAAGTACCAACAAAAATATATGTATGGTTGGGGTCACCATAACATGAGGAACTGAATTAAAGGGTTTGAACATTAAGAGTGTTGAAGAGCACTGTTTTAAAGCATAAATACTGTAAAGAAAATAGAACAAACAAGATGATCCCACACGGAAAAGAGACACAGATGAGAAAAGAGGAAGACAAAGCTTAGCCTCAATCGTGAAGAACTATATGTTGAGAAATACTGATTATCTCCATTTCCATATTTAATAACTCACTGAGTTCTGCCAGAAAGTGTTGAATAAGCTCACTTAGTATTGTCAAAAACGTAAGGCACTTATCTAATTAAATATTCTTTTCTTTTTGGGTTTGACATTTTCATCAACTAGAAACTTTCAGGCTAGATTATTGAAATAAAAATTTGCCTGATTAAGCCTTTAAAAATGAATACTAATGCATTTCAACTGGAGAAGCAACCATAGGAATACAACATCACTTCATTTAAGGCGCCAATTAACAGTTGAGAGCTTCAAGAGTCACTTGTTTATTATGCCTAAAATGAAATTTAAAAATGTAAGTGGAAAGGTTGTCACATAGAAGGGACTCACAGGATTTATATGTGACACAAGGAATTTCACACGATAAGTACATGGCCCTGTCTTCAAAGTTGATTTCCTTCCTATTTTCCTCTAATGCTCACGCTTGTCTTCATGAGATTGTGTCTCTAACAACTGAGACTACTTGGGCTCAAAAGAAGTGAAGGGGGGGTGGAATTCCAGGAAGGACTAAGAATTCACTGGAACACTTTACCCTGTTCATCAAAATGTGTCCTTTAGGGTTGACCCTCCATCTGTCTATATTTTAAGTTTTTAAATCACTATTTCTGTTATTCACTATTCCTGTTTTATGAGTAGACATATTAGAAAGTTTAATTTTAGAAAAATAATATATGGACGGCTATCTAGTTTAGAATATGTGCAGTAACAGTTCTGAGTCATAGCCCATGGCATAAAATAGTTGTTTAATAAACTAATAGACATCTGAAGACCAAGTGAATTATTAAGGATCCTCCGGCATGCTGCTTTGGTAAATGAGTATGAGGGAATAAATGGACTTGTTCCTTTTTGTAGTTAAAGTTTCTAGCACATCCTTAGTTACTTTGGATTTTTTATTCTCCCTTTATAACATTTGGAGATTCTCTAGTGGCTGAGACCTTTTATGGGTCACGTGCCAGCCCATATGGCCATTTGATGGGTGAGACCATCTGTTGCCAACTTGACAGCTGTGATCAGGTGCAAGTTTAACTCTAAAGTTTTTCCTGTGTTTTATAACCTGTTCCTTGGAAGGCATGTAAGAGAGATGTTTAATGCTGCTACATTGGGTTCAAAATACAGTATTAGTCTTCAGTATCATGATGGATGCTGAATAATTTCATGTGAAGTGTGGATTTGTTTCTGTTCATGGGACGAATAGTTTTTAAGTTTGGACTCTCCTCTGGAATTTACTCTTCTAGACAGAGTGACAGGAGGTTGGGAAACAGATCATTGTAAATCTAAGAATGAATGCAGAGATGGATAGGACAGGTGTAGCTTGGCTGTAGAAGAGTGCTCCTGAATACAGCATTCAGAAAGCAAAGATGGTATCAGCATGGAGGCTCGTGAAATGTCTACTGTAGTTCAGACAGAACAGCAACGTGATTAGAATGCAGAATGCTACAATCCAAACACTGAGTCAAAGAGACACCAGAAATAAAGGTCTCCTGGTGAACAAAAAAATACTAGAGACACCGTAGGGGCAAGTATTGAGTTGTCTCCTTGCCAGTAAAGTTAATAACTAAGGACATTGGTACCTAAGCTGGCAGGTGGGGAGGAACATAATTGTGCTCTTTAAGCTACCATGTTCCCTCCTTTTGGTAAGAATTACAAATTAGTATATTCTACATTTGTGTTTATATAAATATGCCTACATTGACTGTATTTTAAGGTTGAGGTCTTGTGTACATGTCATCTCAATCTATTATAGTCATGTTGTTGTTAGACATTCCTGTATAAAAGAACTATTGGCAGGATTGCAACAGCTAAAGCTTTAAACTGTGCAGAGAGCCCTGGATTAGCACCCAATATATTACTACATAACTGAACAATAATGTTAACTGCATCCTTAGTCCAGGATGTTACATGCTACAGCATATTGCATTACTTTAAAAATAATCCAAACATGCATTCAATTAGTGATATTTAGTAACATCATTTTAAGGAAAAACAAAACTTACTCAAGACTAAGAAGGCAACACATCATGTGCCCTGAGAATGTCACAGTTTAATCTAGTTTGCACAGAATTCACAACTCTGAAAAATGCTTTTACAAGGCTAAATCTTTTAAGTTAGTGCTTGTAGGGATTGGAGAGATGGTTCAGCAATTAAGAGCACTTGCATCTCTCTTAGAGGACCTTCCTTTATGTCTCAGTACACACCATGACATGGATCTCATCTATAACTTTAACTCCAGGGTATACAGCACTCTCTTCTGGAATATGTGGGCTTGCATACATCATATATGTGGCGTGCATGTACACTGACACACATGTATACTGATAAGTAAATATGTGTGTGCACATGCATGTGTGTGTTTGCATGTGTGCTTGCATGCATGTGTCTGTCTGTGAGCTTAGCAGTTAAGAATGTATACTGCTCTTAAAAAGAACCCATGTTGAGTTCTCACTACTTCCTGTAACTCCAGATCAACAGAATCAAGCATATCTTATCTCCTCAGACACCAGCACTCACATCCACATACCCCCTGTAAATATATATTTCTAAAAGAGAAAATATTCAATCAATGGTTACTTGATGGTATGTCTTCTGTTAGCAACCTGTAATTGTTTCACACTGTCAGTAGACCAAGTGTAAATGAACTTTGAAATTTTCTTTGCTGTCTACCATCTGACAGCATCCTTGTTTTCTTAAGAGATTATTGATTTATCAAGCCCTCTTTTTGAAAGGATCTTGCCTCTGTTCTGAACACCTACAACTCCTTGCGTCTTCTACATTACAATGGTGTCAGGAACAGTTTACTGACTAGTTCTGGTATGTTTGTTTGTTTGATTTTCTGCTGAAGATAAAACCCAGGACTGAACAATCTAGGCAAACAATCTAGGCAAATTTACTACTAAGGCTTCACCCCAAGATAGTTCTGAGTATAGCATTCATTGAGAATATAATTAGCATTTCTTTATGCCATTCCCAAAACTACAAATAGATACTGCAAAATATATTGTGAAAAACCAATGCTGATTTAGCTAATTGGTCAATGTAGTCTTGCAATTGCATATGCAGAGAAAATAGAGTTCAGGAAAAGCAGGTGTCTGTGGATAATTAGTTAATTTAAGTATCTGCAAAAATTGAGGTTTGGTGATGGCAATGCTTTATTATTAACATTTTAGTAGTCAGATGGACATCATAAAACTTAGAATTCCGTGATCTTCATAAAATACCACGCGCCAGTTGGGTTTCATGACCCTGATGTTTCTCTATGATTATGATGTCAAGGCAAAATTGTTCTGGATATTTCTCATTGGCTAGTTGATATTTAAATATAAGCTCTTCAGGAGATAAGGACATGGGTCATTAGGTAAGGGTGATTGCTGAACACACATGAGTGGGTGGATGTTGAGGAGATGATCTGAGTTAGCCTCTGGAGATGGGGGCAGAAAGGAAGGGAGGGTGCAGAAGGTGATCTGCTACAGAACTCTCTCTCTCTCTCTCTCTCTCTCTCTCTCTCTCTCTCTCTCTCTCTCTCTCTCTCTCTCTGATTGTGTGTGTCTGTGTGTCTGTGTGTGTCTGTGTGTGTATCAGTGGTAGAGAAAGGAATCACTAAGTTATCTATAGGTGACACATTTGAAGAAAGTAACCCTGCCCTGCAATGTTATTTTTTCTTATATTTGTGTCTACACAGTACATCATTACCCAATTGCTTAACAGTGCAATGATTACAAATTATACAACATGGATAATGATCCTGTCTATTCCCATGAAATTTTCCTACCTACAAGAAAGGATTTCTGACTGACTGCAGAATGGATGTGGACTAAGTATCTCAAAGGAGACATTTATAGTGAGATGTCTACTTCAGTAGTCAGATGGGATGGGAGGCAGTGGCCTGAATTTCTTGAAGTTCTGCCTATGTGAGTTCATGCCTGCCTTGATACTACTACTTGACTCTCAGGAATCTTTCACTGATTTTCACCTTTCTATGTCATCTGACAAATACAAGGATAGCCCCATACTTCTCTATTAGTGACAACAATGAATCTATATGGTTTTAAATAAAAGAATAATTCTGAAATGAGCCTAATAGGGCAGAAAAAAATCTTTGAATGTGTTTAGGGTTAGCAAAAGAAGGAAGGAGATTACTGAGAGCTAAGGAAAGCCAAGGTGTGTTGAGCTATAAACAATTAGAGACACGGTTTCCAATTTTGCGAAAATTTCCAACCTTGTTTATTTCATTTCTATTATTTGAGGAATTAGTTCTCCAAGGTTCCTTTCTATCATGATGCTCTGTTAGGTGGTGTTTTTGTGAGGGCAGCGTGCTTGATAACAAGTACAGCAGATGCTGGGATGCTTTTGCAAGTCACCCATTCAAAGAATTACCAGCATCTTTGTTGTTGCAGAAAGAAGTGGAAGAAGATTGTGTCCTTACACATTTTGAGAACATCAAAGTGTCTCTATTGTGGTGTTATGGGGATTTATTATACAATATGTGCCTAAAGGGAATTATATATGTGAATAATTTTGTGAATACATACAAAGAGCTCAATATATGTGTGCAAGTATAAAATAAATGTCTGAGTTATGAACAATTCAATGGGCTCCAGCTGGGAGAGAGAAGTCTGTATTTCACTGCTTTGGATCATTCAAAATACACAGCACACATCAAAACCAGAACAAGGGCCTGCTGCTTCCAGTTCTTGGTCCCAGGCTGGAAGCAAACCACACTAAAGCTAAATAACCACCCAGAATTCATCTTTAGAGGTTCAGAAGGAAGACTTTCTGGCTCACCATAGAAAGCCCTTTGGCTCAAACTCATATTTGTCTTGTTAGAAATTTTTTTATCCATGACTTCAAGAACAAAAAGAAAGAAAAGAAAAGAAAGCTCAGAGACAATATCCTGACATGAGGTCATTTACACCAAAATATATTCAACACATGACAGATAAATAAACAAAAATTAAAAAACAACAACAGCTGAATAGGTACAAAATGCATAAGCAAAGCAATGAGGATAATGTGGAGGTTATAGCTAGGATGAAGCAGCTCTCACACACGAGACAAGTTTTACATGCTTAGACATTTTAGAATTTAGTATTTTATACTGTTCTAGAAGTCATATGTAGAATCTCACAGGTCATGCTGATCAAGGAAGCAGCCAGGCTACCTGTAGATCTTCTCCTTTCTCTCCTATCTTTCAAATCCAATCCTTCCTTCTCACCTGCTCCCCCTTCCCCATAGCATTCTACCTGTTGTGGCCTCTCCTTATTCCCTGCCCCCATTTCCAGGGGCCTAAGCAGAACTTGGTGGACACCCATCCTGCTTTTCTACCTCCTGTGGACCTCCTAAATTTACACCCATTCTTCCCAACCCCATTTCTAAGAGTCAGCTCCCAATATCTAGAAACACTTTTACCAGGTTTCCCCAATGACCCCACCTATAAGAACCCTTGAAGAATTTCCTACCATGCAACAGACAGTGGCCACACCCTCCTAAGAATCAGAGGACAACAAAAACCAAGGAACAAAACACCTACCTACAAGAGAAGACTAGATATAAGCTTCTTGAATTACAATTTTCCAAAAAAGCAGCATAAACTTCCAATAAATGACAGGACAATGTATCTCCATTAGAGCCCAGTAACCTACCGCAGTAGGTCCTGAGAACTGCAACATGTTGTAGAACAACACAAAGACCTTAAAATAACATTTATGGGTATTACAGTGAAATGAATAAATCTTAAAGGCATGTGTGTATACCTCCCTACAAACAGTGGGAGACAATGAATAAAACAGCACAAGAACTGAAAGTGGAAATAGAATAGAGAAAACCCAAGCTGAAGGAAATTTGGAAACAAAAAAGGCAGGAACTCAAACAAGAATCTGGGAGGCAAATCATACCAACAGAGTCTGAGTGGTAGGGAATCTGAGGCATTGAAGACATGATACAAAAAGTGGATGAATCATTAAAAGAAAATATTAAATAAAAAGCTAGGTACAAAACAATAGAGAAACTTTGGACACTATAAAATGATATTCTTTCTACAAACCAACGTTACCTTCATTGTTGGCAATTAAAGTGTGTGCTACAGGCTTGTCTATATTCCAGCCAGAGTAGCCGTGTTGATGGATTTAAATCCTTCTACAAGACTAAGAAGAAGAGCTAGGAAATGACACTGCATAGTCATCAAAGGAAAAATCCACCAAGATGATGTTTCAACTCTTAATGTCCATGCCTCAAGCATATGGGCAGCCAAGTGTGTAAAAGAAACGCTAATACAGCTTACATCACATATTGTCCCTCATACACTTATAGTGCCAGACTTCAATGACAACTTTCACCAATAGACAAGCCATCTGAGAAAAAGGAAAAGAAGTGACATGATAAAGCAAATGGGCCTAATAGAAACCTGCAGGACATTTCATGCAAATGCCAAAGACTACACCTTCTCAACACCTCATGGAACTTTCTTCAGAATTGATCATATTCTTTGGCACAAAGCAAGCCTCAACAAATACAGGAGAGTTAGCATAACATCCTCCATTTCTTCTGACCCACACATATGAAAGCTAGATATCAACTACAGCGTAAATAACAGAAAGCTTACAACAAACTGAATAGTTCACTAATTGATGAGACAGAAGAGGTTGGGAGCCAGAGGAAGGAAAGGAGGGGAAAGGAGAGGAGGCAGCAGTCAGCCTGTATCGTATAAGAAAATAATAAAGAAAAAATGAAGATATAAATGACCAATAAGGAAGGAAAGCACATTCCAGGATTGCTGCTGCAATTCCTCATGCAAAAACCTTTAAGGTTTTGTAAAACCACAAGTTCCGCTAACTACAGTTTGGAGTTAGGGATGAACTTTTAATTCGTCCTTTATTTCCACTTAACTGTTTTCCTCATTTCTAAGGCAGTATGTTCTACCAAATGCCAAACTGCATGAAGACATATTGCACCCAAATAGTTGGAAAGTGTGAACACAATACTGAAACATCTGGATGACAAAGGAAAGCATTAAGTCAATTTTTTTCGAAACTGATTTATCTCCCTTGTTAAATATCTGGTGTTTGGAAACATCTGGGTGCTTTTTGTTATGCTGAAAAACCTTCCTGCTGGTGGAAGGACATTTTATGTTATATCGGAATGAATTGAGACTGTTTGAATCTAGAATCAGTATTCAGAGACGCTGGCATCTCTATTAATAAGACAGATCACATAGAACAGAAGTTGGAAGAAACTGGCTTTCTAAATGCTTTAAGATCTTTAGAAACACACTGACATAAAGCCTCACGGAGAGCTTCTTTTTCCTCCACTCAACACATTTTACCTTTGAGCCTTAATACCAATACATATGCTTGTACATTTGTTGTCCTTGGTGAGTCTGTATATTAAGGTTCCCCTAGAAGTGTACTAATCCATAGAAATGTATAACTATTGATTATCCTTTTTCTCCCTACTCTATTTAGGGTCTATTTGAGACCTAGAAACCTTATCATGATTTGAAAAGTGAGGATTTAATACTCCTAGTCACAGGAGATTAAGAAGAAATTCTTGGAGGTCAATAGCTGGGAAAGATTGAAGAAGGAAAAAAACATGAAAACTTCTCTGCAAGGCACAGATTCAACTGTCAGTGGGGTCGGCTCTAGCATGCCATAGGAAAGAGAACTTGCTGAGTTGCTCAGGCCAAGGCATGTGCAGAGTCAGTAAGCCAACAACCAGGCCAAAGGCTGCCCAGGGAGGCAGATGCATTTGAACTCATTGGGAATCTATTATTAGAAAGCTGCCAATAAGCCAGCCAGGGCCACCTTGGAGCTCATCTTCAGAAAGTAGCACAGATACCACTTTGTAATCACTTCTTGCTAGATCTTCCAGGGGAAATTTCTCTGGGCATTCTGAGTATCTCGGGAATAGGAAAACTTTAAGTTTTGGGGAATATTTCCTTTTGTGTCCTCTATAGACTAAACTTCACATCTTGAGAACTGCCAAAAAAGAAATGTTCAGTTTCATACTCAGAGAACAAAATATGGCTTCAGAATGAGAGATGATAAACTGATAACAGGCAGGGAATAATACTACTTGTTGTGTATATTGAAAACAGATGCAGATGTAGAGCAATCATGCATTAAAATTTACAAACTAATATCTTGTAGCTTCATAGTGTAATTAAGAGTCTCTCCATATCTGGGACTAGTGTCTTACCTATTTTGTGACTACGGGTTAATTTGGTCCACATTTCTAGACTTAACTCACTATCAACTGAGGGGAAACCCACTGAGTGCCACTGTGTACTGTCATAAAAAGGAAATACTAACTGAACTGTGACATCCCCTAGATTAAAGACTGTACCTCAGTGTCTGAGACATTAAAATGTGGGAAAAATGTAAAACGTCTAAATTCTTGATTGTCTAACCAACACTAAAATACAGCAAGAGAACTGAAGCTTTGGTGAGCAATTCTGTAGAACTATAGTCCTTCCCCCTTCTTCATTGTTATAATTTATAATAATTCAAAACTTAACAATCTTTCTAAATTTTGTATTTTTCCCATTTCCATGAAAACTGTGTTATTTGCTTTTGCTTTCACCTTCATCAATGATCAATGAAGTTGTCTTCTGCTTGCTCATGTCTCTGCACACTCATATCACTCTGTTCATTTCATATATGCTTAATGTGTGTGGTAGTTTGAATAAGGATGTTCATATAAGCTCATAGACTTAAATTCTTGAACACCAGGGAGTTGCCCTATTACAAGATATGGCCTTGTTGGAGGAACTGTGTCACTGGTAATAGACTTTGAGGTTTCAGAAGCTGAGACTGACAGGCCCAGTGGCTCTCTCTCTTCCTGGTGACTGGGAAACCAGATGTAGAACTCTTGGCCCCTTCTCTAGCACCACGTATATCTGGGTGCGGTAATGCTTTCTACCATGATGATAGCAGATTAAACCTCTGAACTACAAGCCATTCCCAATGAAATGTTTTTCTCTATAAGACTTGCCATTATTGTGGTGTCTCCTCACAGCAAGAGAAACCCTAAGTCAGAAGTTAGTACCAGGAGTGGGATATTACTGTGACAGGTCTGACCATGCTGCTTGTTGACAGAAGGTAGACTTTTTAGATTAGATTAGGAAAACAGTTTTGAGTTCTTTAAGTAAGGTCCATACTAGTGAGAACATGGAAGAGAGTAGTGATGAGATCAATATATATTATGACAGTCCAGCTCACTATGTTTTAGAAGAGAAGAAGAAGTAAGAATAAATAAGAGAAGTAAGTGTTCTAGAGATCATTCTTTTGTGATATTTTGGTGAAGAATGAGCCTGCTTTCTGCCCTTATCCAAAAAAAATCTGCCTGAGGCTGTAATGAAAAGTTATGTGTTAACAGCTTAAGAAGAATAGCTTTCTGGTCAGCCTAGTATTGACTGTGTTGCTTAGCTGTTAGTGATGACTCTTACATAGATGTATAATAATAAGAAAAGGAGCAAGCTGAGCAAGAAAAATACAAAATGTAGAGTCTGAGAGGAAAAAGAGCACCAGGAAAAAAAAATGAAGCTAAGGCCAGTGCTCAATGAGATAAAAAGTTCAAAGAAAAGCCTGATCCTAAATGGAATAAACAGAGTGGTGGGTGACCTTAGGGTAAGACCCCAGTCAAGCTTCCACATTCCTTGTGAAAAGGAATTAAAGAAAAACTTAGTGCCAGGTATGGTAGCACACATCTTTAATCTCAGCCACTTAGAAAACAGGCAGATCTCTGACTTTGAGGGCAGCCTTCTCTACAAAGCAAGTTCCACTACCTTTGGCAGAGAAGGAAACCATCAAAATTGGAAAGCTGGTGAAAATCTATTTGAACAAGGGGCCATGTTCCAGCAAGGAGAAGTCCTTGTCAGCTTCAGTCATGCGGTGCTGGCTTTAGAGTCAAGGATACAAGAAAGGGATTGTGGAAGCTCCATCCACGGTTAATGAAGGCCAGAGAAGAGGTGTGTATCAGGGTTGTTCCTCCATGGAAGTCCAGAAAGGCCATTCCTTAGAAAATGAAGCTTGGATTTTGGTGGAGACTGCAAGGTTGAAGATGTTGGCCATGCCAACTGGGAGTGGAATCAGCCAAAGAGAGAGAATTGTGTTACAGTCCAAAAAAAAAAAAAAGAAAACTGAAACGAGTTGGAGATTTGAAGACTGCTTTGACATAAGACATGGAAATGCAGAATTTGAAGTTTTCCCTGATGATTTTCAAACCATGTTGTGGGGTCTAGTGTTTCCTCATTATGTCCTCCTAGTCCTCCCTTTTTGAATGGTAACACACATTCTGTGCCATGGTTTGTTGAAAGTATATGATTTGTTTTTGCTTTTGTAGGGGATTACAGTTAAGAGATTGCCATGAGTCTCAGGAAAGGAAATGCAGCTTTGGAATTTTAAACACTGTTGAGACTTTGGTAGACAGACTATGGGGACTTTTGAAGTTGGACTGGATACAACTTCTGAATTATGATATAGCAACAAGTCTATAAGACAGAGGGAGTGAAATATGGTGGTTTGAATGAGAATGGCCACGCATAGGTTCATAGATTTAAATGTTTGATCACCAGGGAAGAGGAAGTGTGTCACTAGGAATGGGCTTTGGGGTTTCAAATGCTCAAGCCAGGCCCAGTCTCTCTCTCCCTCTCCCCTCTCCCTCTCCCTTTTCCTCCCCATCTCCCCCCCCCTCTCTCCTTCTCTCTCTTCTTGATGCCTGTGGGTCTGCATGTAGAACTCTCAACTACTTCTTTAGTACCATGTCTGCCTGTGCGCCACTATGCTTCCCACCAGGATGACAATGGACTACATCTCTACACTGTAAGACAGCCCCAACTAAATATTTTCCTTTGTAAGATTTGGTATGGTAGAGGTATCCTTTTCACAGTATAGAGACACTAGCTAAGAGAGAGTTTGTTTCTCTGCCACTAATGGAAATTCCTCCAGAAATTAGACTTATACCTCTACATACTGACAATTCCCAGCTCATAATGGTTTTAATTTAGGATATTTATTTATTTATTATGTACTTTATGTGTTGCTGAAAAAGATGTGCATTCAGGAGAAATTATTTTGAATTTTCTACAAATCTGATGTTCCATTCATATTATAAAATAAAGAACCAGACCCTGACATATAAGATGCACTTATGTTTCAAGCTGGGCTGAGCTAAGTGCCTGTTTCAGATTTTCTATGGTTGCCTCTGAAGTGTCTGTTACTAGTTGACAGTCTCCCAGGCTCATTCTATCTCAGTTTCCTAAGAACCAAGTCACAGAAAATGTTCAAAAGCAAGCAGGTGCTATTTGACACCAAGGTCATTTCAAGTATCCTTATTAGCCAAGACTTTCCAAACAGCAGGGAAAGGACCTCAGAGGTCTTTTTGTCACTGGAGAAATCATTTGGAATAAGTCACACCAGAGAAAATATGATTTTGAAAAGATTACTTTGTCAGAACACGTTCCAGACATTTGTAATAATGACAGAAGGGAAGGTTGTTTTGTGATTTAATTTCCAACTCTAAAAGAACAACTTACAGTCTGACAACCATAGATAAACCTAAAAGAGCCTGTGGACAGCAAAAGGGAGGAAAGGGGAAACAAAAGGGAAAAATAATCACCAAGGGTTCGCCTCTGTAGAGAATTACTCTCTGGAATTACTTTCTGGCAGAGGTAGCTCATAACTCTGGGGTGAGATTGGGATTTCTCACTGGCTCTCCTGGTTAACCCTCTCACGTACTGTTAATAGCGCAGTGAGGCTGAGGAACTGGGGCCTGTGTTGTACCATTATTCTACTGGGGCTGCCTTCCCTTTACTTACATTGACAATCCAATCCATATTCTGAGAAAATAGGTCTAGGAAATAAAAGTTTTAAAAATCAGTTTTGATGTTTTGGGCCAGAGATGTTTACATTTCAACAAGTGATTTTTAAATTCTAATATTTCAATATTACATTGTTGTAATGCTTATTTTATGGGGATTTATATTACAATCATTTCTCCTCTTTTCTTTTCTCCCTCCAACCCCTTTCTGTTGCTCTCTTTCAAGCTCATGGACTCCTTTTCTTTGATTATTGGTGTATATGTATTGTTTTATATATATATATATATATATATATATATATATATATATATGTATGTATATTATACAGACGTACATATGTGTGTATTTATAAAACTTCATATTTATATAAATAATTGTATTTGTATAATATTATTTATATAAATATTATTTACATAAATAATTTTATTTATATAAACAACTTTGTTCCATATATATATATATATGAACATATATTCCTAAATATAAAAAATCAACCTTCTCATTTTATATAATGTTATATACATGTGCATTTGTTTTCAGGGCTGACCACTTGATAGTAGATAACCAATTTGAGAACTCTTCCTCGGTTAAGGCTTTTTATTTCTCCGCTCTCAGTGTCCTTTTGTTGCCTGTAACTCTCTGTCTATAATTGAGATCCCCTGAACTCTCCACATTAGCATGTTTATTGGTTTTATTCTCGTTCAATTCATGTTTAGGCAGCCATGTTGGTGAGACTTCGTGGGTGTAGAATCTCTGACATCGGGAAGACACACAATCTCCCAGAAGACTTCTCATTCCTTTGGCACTTAGAATTTTTCTGCCTCTTCTTCCTCAATGAACCTTGAGTCTTATGTGTAGGAGCTGTGCTGTAGATGTATCAGTTGGGACCGGGATCCATGAATAAGTGTTATCAGTCGTGGGGTTTTTGTAGTGATCTGTTGCAAAGAGAAGTAAGTTTTCTTGATGAAGTGTGAGAACCTCACTTTTCTGCAGGCAAAAGAAGTATTAAAATGCAATTAAGGATTATGCTGACTTAGGGAAGTGGCAGTTGGAAGGATCCCTTCAAGATGAATGACATCACTAGCCCTGGGTAGGTGGCTAGGTTTTGAAACCCGGCATGGCTTCCCTCTTTTTGAGCAGATCTTATATCCAGGTAGAGAGCTACTGCTCATTGCTCACAAATTCTCTGAGCAAACCTCATTCGGTTGAATTTGGGGAAGATTGAGGATACCGAAGGGTCATCAAGATGGAGATGATTGACGGTTGCCTTTGTCTCGTCCAGATTTTAATGTGAAAGTTACAATTATAAAATACTAGGAAGGATGTTGGAAGGCAGACCTGAACTGAGAAAACATTCATTCAAAACTTTCCAATCTTTAGTTCACCAACATTTTATGTTCTTATCTGTGCTGATTGATTGTTTAATGGATGATAGGAGGTTATAGAGTTCTTGAGGATGCTTTGAGGTTTTGAATAAGTACTGAAATGTTGTTTAGTACCATGAACTGAAGGGCCAGCTGTTCTATGTATGACTGAAATGGCCAGTGTTTGACACTGTATGATCACCACTAATGGATATCCATACAGCATCCTTTAGAACCTGTCAGCCGAATCAGAGTTTGTCTAAACCCCAAACTCAGTATTCCTAATTCTCATTTCCTGAATGAGAATTGCTTGGTAAAGTGGCTTTCAGCAATTCCCATAAATCTGTGAGGTATCTGGACCCTCTTCAAGTGGGGTAGTAATGACAATTGCACACTTTGAGTTTACAGTGTATCTCCCTGACACTATTACATTTGTTGTAAAAATGTGTTATAGTACAGATATAGGTAAAGAGCAGAAAGTGATTTTCTTGAAGTTATGCCTTCAACCCAGTATTTTTTTTCTCACTTTAAATTTTTGTGTGCTTTGTTTGGAAACTCAAAAAGAAACCAAAGTTCTTACTTACTGAGGCTAAGTTTTGAGAAGCCTCCCATGACAGGCTGGGAAGGGGATATGAAAACATAGAACCCTTGGTGTCATCTCTCCTGTTCCTAAGCATGTGCTTACGTAGTATAGTGAATCTTACTTGGCCATACTACACAGCCTGCTGGAAAGATCACCATTCATCTTACCGTATAGTCTGCAAACTTCATGGCTCACCACATACCTCCAAGGATAAAGGGATGGCCATCATTTGCATCTTTCACTTTGTTTGAATACATAGTGGCAAAATGATATGGGTGAGGATCAAGTGGCCTGGATAGCAGACCAGCTAGCACAACTGAGTTCTGAACATCTCAGAATATGGAAAGTAGTGAATATAATTCCTGCTACCCAGTGAGACAGTATTTGGTAAATAAAACCATCTCTGTAAGCTTTATCTCTATGAAAATGCTAACTGTGGTTGTTCCTCTGGTCCTTGCCTGTGGGTGATACATCTCTAGTTGGTACTCCAGCCCATTGGTGCATGCAATTCTCAGGATGCAATAAGGATAGTGATCATAATAACATGTAATCTAGCATCGGAGCTGGCCATTTCCTCCTTTTAATATGAATGCAATGGTTTCTTCCTAGCTCGTTCCTGCACTGTTCTGTCAGCCTCAAACTACAAAACCTGCACGTATTTCTGAGCACACTTTACGGGATGTATCACTCACTGCTTCTTAAAAGTCACACTCAGATTAATCATGGCCAGTGTGTTTTCTCCATAAATGTATGCAGGAAATTCCATTCTGCACCTCTATTTTGTCCTCCTATATAACTGGGAGGATCTCAGCAAGGTGGTCTTCTGGACTATGTAAAACTTCCTGCTTCAAGTGGCATCATTTTAAATTTCATGGTTATTTCCTTTTCAAACAGATTGCCCTGCAGGCTCATGTATTACCTACACTTCCATATTGTCTCCTTTATTATGTTATAAACAATATCTTAATTTATTCATGCTTAGGAGAATAGCCTCCTCTGTAGGGAAATAGTGCTTAGAACTCAAAGGCATGATTTAATCCCTGCGTTTATCATTTTTTAAAAAAGTTTACTGAGCAACATGAATAGGCTGCGTGATGTTTTCTTTAGTTGTTAAATGTCTCTCTTATTATTTGTGAGTAGATGGTAGGATTACTTTTGGGGAACAATGAGAGAGCTTCTTCAAAATATTTTCATGGAAAAGCTGGGCTGTTTCTTCCAACTCGTTATGGAAAGTGCAACTCCGAGCCTGTAAGGGCAGCTGTCAAGGTGAATGAGCTGAAACTTGACCTTGAAAAAGGTAGCCTTTAGAATATCAATTTTCATGATTTTGATTTGACTATTAAAGAGTATACTTGCTTCATTTAAAATAAAGATAAAATCTCTTGCGTTGGTTCAAAAAAATGTAGTCCATGCTCAGAGAGGCTTGTGGGGGGGGGGGGGGACACTCAATTTTGAAGTGAGAAAGGTAGATAGTGTGTTTCAGTATACTCAACATTTAGCAACCCCCCCTCAAAATAAAAACCAACAAACAACAAAAAAACACAAAACAAACAAAGAACAAAATAAAACACAAATAAAAGCTCAGTATTGGTGTATTTGTGTTCTGTATTAGTGTCCACATGGGTCTGATTTCTCTTCACACTTTTCTAAAGTCCATTGACAAATTTTTGGAGCACTGATGTTTTTGTTAGGCCTGTATTTCCTTTAGCGAAAGAGAAATGCTATGAAACTGTGTTAACCTGCCATTCTCATCTTTGATATTCATAACGTTTAAACAGTATTAGAATCTGCTATTGTGGATTTAAGATTAACCCACTGGGTGTGCTGCCAAATTACTCCTTAGGGCCAGAGAACAGGGAAGACAGCCTCAAGTAGAGTTGCAAGCAGTCAATGAGTTAATTTCCCCAGTGATAGAATTAAATGAGGTGATAGCAACAAAGTACCAAATCATTTGAGCATTGGAAAGAAAAACAATGTTAGCTTCATAATGAACATCTCTTTGAAATTCTTTGCAGAAAGGTCAATACAAGGCAGGCATAACTGGAAACATATCCCAGCATATTTATGTCTTTGTGTGCATATGTAGAGAAGGAGAGAAGGAGGGCAAGGGAGTGGGAGACTGTAGGGGAAAGAGAGAGGGAGAGAAAGTAATTTCTTCTCATCTATACCCACCCACCCCCCCCCCCCCACACACACAAACACACTCCTGCAATGATACTCTGTAATTCTGGTTGCTCATATAATAAATATGAGTAAATGATATCTCCAGAAAGACAAACTTTTAGGAAATAAAGAATGGAATGTATTGACCATGTGGGCAGACAATCTTTATTTTCCTTAACTCATCTCTTTAGGTTTTACAGTGTTATATTCTACAATAAAATAAATCATAAAGCTGAGTATTGACCCACTGAGAGGGTATGCACAATATCTAATGAATGTAATTAGTAATTTCTCCTAATCAGCCCATTAGGATCCAAGTAACTGTAGGAAGAAATCCTCACGGTGTAAGATACCATGGCCAACATTCTAGGAAAGAAGAAGGTGATATGTAGATCCTTGAATGAATCCTTGATAGGCTTTACCCACTAGAATAATATGCTTTGATTTATATTATCAGAAATAACTTGGAATTAAGTGGAGGAAGCCTGTGGAGATGAAATATAAAAGTTTCTCTTACATTCCATCAGTCTGGGGTATTTGTGGCACTACACAGATATAGCTAATAATAGACTCTGGGGTCAGTGAAGACTTGTGCCTGCCATCCTCTTGTGCCCTCGGTTTGTTCCTTTAATCTGACCTTAAGAGAACACTGTAATAGTCAATCTTACTTGCCTTGGATTTCCATGTAATCAACTTTTACAATCTAAGCAAAAGTATGGCTGTAATTTTAAATTATGTATGCTTCCATGTCCCTATATAATGCAAGTGTGTTTGTACATCTGTTATGATAATCATTGGCTGAAAACAGTAAATATAGGTTAAAAGGAAAGGAACCTTATAAAAACCTTATAAAACAAATATACACCATAAATGTTGAATAGAATTTGTGAGTATTGCTTGATAGCATTGGTTTGTTTGTTATCTGGGTCAGTTGGGGGTCAGTTGGATTCAGTGACTTAATCCCTTGTAAACTCTTTAAAGATTTCCATAAATTACCCAGTTCATTCCCTATGTGATGCTCTCTGTGCCATTAAATAAAAGAGAGACAAAAGCTGTTTGTTAGGGACAGATTCAAACGCTAGCTTTCATGCAGGCAAGGATCCATAGTCATAGAGGCACAGGACAACAAAAGAATAGGGTGAGAGTGAGGCAGAGAATTCATATCTGCACTCATTTCTGTTAAATGACACCAAGAGAATGAGCTTTGAGTTCTTTCCTTAATGTGACACCCATTGATGACTCTGCATTTGTTACTAACCTGTTTAGATTGTTGACAAAAATCTCATTGGTGTGAAGGGAAGGGAGAAAAAGGAGGAGAGATAGTAATGGGAAGTAGAAAGAAGGAGGCATTGGACTGTTGTGCTTGCATTCATATATGAAAACAGGAGATAGAATACTTTATAGGATGGACCTGTTAGAAGAAGGTGGTTGTGCTCTAAGTAAGTTTAGCGCACTAGAGTACATCCGACTCCCTGATGGAGTGGAAGCGACCAAGGAGAGAAAGATATCAGTCAATTGTGACTGTTAATGCCACCATGTGCAATTGGGAAGACCTTTCTAGAGAACAAGCTGGTTGAGCTAAGTATTCAATTCTGTTTTGTAGACTAATGCCAGACTGTCTCAGCTGCTACTGATAACACAGTGACTTATTATTACTTATGAAAGCTTAGGCCTTATATCTGGGCACCTCCCAGCTAGCTTTAACAAAACTAATTCTAATTCATGTCCCGCCACATGGCTGGTTATCTCTTATTCAGTCTTAGCACCTGTTCCTTCCACCTCCCTGTCACACCACTGAATCATGCCACCTCAGATTCTTCCACCAGAGTCCCTATCTCTGTCCACCAGTTCCAACGTCTCTTCCTGCTTCAGCTATTGGCCATCAGATCTTAAACCAACCAGAAGGTGAGGGGGGTGTGTTTACAAAGTCCTGAGGGTGGTTTTGATTCTAAAAACAATACCAAGTCCAGCCATGCATTAGTCAGGGTTCTCTAGAGTCACAGAACTTACAGGTAGTCTCTATATAGTAAAGGAATTTGTTGATGACTTACAGTCTGCAGTCCAACTCCCCAAAATGGTCAGCGGCAGCTGTGAATGGAAGTCCAAAGAACTAGGAGTTGCTCAGTCCCACAAGGCAAGCAGGCGAAGGAGAGAAAGAATGTACATCTTCCTTCTTCCAATGTCCTTACGTAGGTCTCCAGCAGAAAGTGTAGCCCAGATTAAAGGTGTGTGCCACCACACCTTCAATCCCAGATGACCTTGAACTCATAGGTCTCCCTGTCTTAATCTTCTGGAATTCATAGCCACTATGCTTCAAGATCTCCATGCCAAGATCGAAGTCAGAAATTTGTATCTCCCAGCCTCCAGATTAGGATCCCTGGTAAGCCTCCAATTCTGGATTGAAGTTCATTCCAGATATAGTCAAGTTGACAACTAGGAATAGCCACTACAAGCCAATACTTAACTCTTGCCTCTGATGCCCCTGCAGTACAGAAATCAACATATGAATAACATAATGAGAACCTTTACACAGTGCACAAAAAGATTAACCCAACAGTTGGCATTACTTCCCAGATTCTGATCAGATTTCTAAATGAACATGACACTTGGTGATGTTATATTTGGTTTGTATCTAAGAGCGCTAAAGTTTGCTTAGTGCTTCATACAATTTAACCTGTTAGTCAAAGTATGATATGCTTCTCAGAATGGGTCCCAGATCTTAAGTGACATGTGACTCTACTTTGAAAACCTCATATGGAAAAAAAAAAGTGGTATGTGTGAATACAATGAGAGACTTAATGGAGCAAGGGGCTTCACTAGAGAATTATCTTTGGACAAATAACAGTCACTTTGCTATCAGGAGTATATAGAGTAGAAGACATATGTAAAACAAACAAACAAACAAACAAACAGTCCTCATGTTGAGAATTTTCCATGTTCCATAGGTTTGCAAGTGAACTCTAGTGTGTGAGAGACATTTCCCTATCCCCAGTTGTAGTTAGGAGCCATAGCTTGTATTCGGAAATTCTCAATTTGTCAAAGAGGATTCTTTCAAATCATGTGAATTTGCATGTTTCAAATAATTTACAGACACTGAAAATTTACAGTCTTTCCTTTTCTTATGCAATTTCAATGCACAGTTGAGTATCACCATTACTAATACAAAAAAAATTGCAAACTTTGGAAACAGACATAGTTGTACATGGACTCATGCTATCATGGCTATGTGGCAGCTTCTCAGTCATATTTCCTCCTCTGTTCATAGCCAAAAAAAAAAAAAAATCTCTAGAAGGAGGGGACTGGGTACTGGTTGTGATAGTATTTACTATGCTTTAATGTTAGGCCTGTATCCATCTACTCGCCAGGTGCTGGTTAAGTTTTTAGAGCTATAGGTCTAATCTCCAGATGTTGGTTAGAACTTTAAAGGTACAGGTCTACTCTCCAGATGTTGGTTAGGTCTTTAGAGCTAGAAACTCACCAAAGCACTCCTTATGAGGTTCCTGTGGCTTCTTCCTGCTTCTACAGCCTCAGGCGGGTTGGCAAATCGTACAGTTTCTTCAGGATTGAACTTTGCCTGCTGGTCCTTGTGTTGGGTCTGCCTAGAGGACTGGACTGCAGCTGCTGATTTGTACTTGGTGTTTGCAACTGGACTGAACTGCTGATAAGCAACAGAGATTGGACTTGCCCCCAAGGAACGATTTCTAAACAAGTCGACTTTCCTGTATCCTAATAGCCTTTCTTTTCCTCTACCTCTGGTGGGTGGTGGGCTAGAAGGGAGGGTAAAGCATTTAAGAACCATTATTAAAAGTTGGGTTTGAAAAATTTATGCCTAGAGTAGATGGCCAACAGAAAGTAAACTCATGGTATTTTTGGAATATTTTGTCTTATAATGCTGTGTTTGGCCCCATTTCTTTTCTATTTTAACACTGTCTTTTACTTATCTATTATAGTTTCCAATTTTGTGTTTTTATGTGTTTTGTGTGTGAGAAAAAAAATGTGTCTCTGTGTCTCTTGCGGTTTTTCTTTGTAATTTTTCTTTTTGTCTGCTTACTCTGTCTTATTATGGCTTGTTCCTTTATTGGCCTGTTAGTTTTCTAAACTGAGTGGAAAAGAAGGCATGGAGCTGAAAGTCTTGGGAGATAGGAGGATCTGGGAGGAGATGAGAGAGAGTAAAACCATGATTAGAATATATTGTATGGAAAGTGATTTTCAACGATTTTAAACATTTTATTCTATTTTTGAGATTATAAGGAAAGCCTTTAATCTTTTGTCCCTAAATCTTCCCATAAATCCTTCCTTGCTCTCTTCCAAAATCTTTTCCCTCATCACTCATCAGATCATGATAATTGTCATTTTTTTTCTGCCTTAACAGATAGCAATTATTACCTCTTTCTTTATCACAGTAGAAAGTAAGACCAGAGGGATTTTTTTTGAATTGGTCTTTAAAATATGAATTCAGGAAAGGTTCTTGGGATCTATCTATCTATCTATCTATCTATCTATCTATCTATCTATCTATCTATCTATGTATTTATCTATTCTACTTGGATGACCAAATTTTTAGCATGTGAATACTGCTAATGAGCTGTGACAGGAGATTGTGTTCCCATTTCATTGCTAATTGGTGAGCCAGCAGCCAGTAGGACCATTGTCTATGCAACATGACATAAACCAATATTAACCCTAGGTGTAGTCTGCCTACACTCACTATATGTAACTGTCCATTCAGAAAATGTCCCCTTCGATGGACATTGACCTGGAAAACTTCAGAAAAGGATAACTGGCTTGGACACTTGAAGTGGTAACAGTGACATCTCAATATAGATCCTCTGTGTCACTTGTCCCTCTACTCCCTAGCCCATATAACTGTACAAACTTAAACCAGTGATATTCATGAATTCCAGATCCCTTTGCTAACCACCAGCTAGGATGGTGATCACAAAAGTGAGAGTTATAGTTTTTTGTTTGATGTCAGTCATTTCTTCCATTTCTTGAAGTTGGTATTATACATTTTGTCTCTCCAAATTGAAACATTATATAATGTTGGACATTACAGCACATAATCAGCGTTTGCCAGACTGATCTTAGGGACAGTGTGGTAGATGTATTAGAAAGAGCATGGAGGGGCAGGGACTTTAAACCCATAATCCCAGTCCGCAGAGGAATGAGCCATAGGATTGCTATGAGTTTTAAGTCAGCTTGGTCCATACAGCAAGTTCCTGGTTAATGAGCTACAGGAGACTCGGTCTAAAAAATTAAATTAAACCAAACAGAATTAATTTTTTGAGAGTATGATGTTATCTACTGAATATTCATTCAAGAAACACATAAGTTCCATTAATCTATTATCTCATTCACACTACTCTGAAACCAAAGCTACTTCTTTCCTTAGATTTTGTGTGCTGTGAATTTAGGATGGGATCAGCTGGGCATTTTCTTTGATGATCTTACCCATCTCTCATCTTCTACTCGCATGAGTGTCCAGGAGAGCCTTATGTTTGTCTCTTGTTTTGGTTATTTGGTCCTCTCCTGGCATGTAGTCTGTTTAAATGATGGTCACAGGATAGCCAAGAGACAGCATGGGAAATGTAGAAGCTATTGGGTTTCATAAGGTTGAGACTTGGGAGTCTTCCAAAATCACCTCTACCTTCTACTTCACGAAACAAGTGCATGAGAAGACTTAGAGGAGAATCCAAACTTCTGCTCTTACAAAGGAATGAGACAAGGAGGCAGGTGGGTAGGGAAGCAGGGCGGGGGGAGGGTATAGGGAACTTTTGGTGTAGCATATGAAATGTATATAAAGAAAATATCTAATAAAAATAAATAAATAAATAAAAAGACTTACTGAAATATTCTCTCTCTTTCCTCTCTCTCTCTCTCTTCCATTTTTGCATATAAGCCATAATTGCATATGAAAGCTCTTAGCCCAATACTGATGCTTCTCTTCATGTGCAGTTAATAATTTCTCTGTGATGACAGAGAAATGGCTGTGATGATGTTAAGGACATTGATAGCAACGGCACTTTTAAGACCTGAATTGCTATTAGCAGTTTCAGAACTCAGAGTTCTGGTTTTATAAAATCCAAAGCATCCCCCACAAGACACAGTCTTTTATCTGGCTTCTTATCGTTGCTCGGGTATTGAGGTGGGAACGATGCTCAGGTTTCCTCAGCATCCCACAGTGTGACTGATGATCTAAAGTCCATTGCCAGAGAAGTCAAGACTGTGAAAGAGATTGTGACATCGATTTTTCCCCCCCTGAAATGGTAGCACAGACCTGCTAGTGTCACTTTTCAAATTCTAATGTAATTGTGTGCCAACTATTGGATTAATTTGTTCAAGAATATTTACCAGAATATCCTTCTACAAATACTAAGGATATGTCACAGTATCAATAACTATTTTCCAAAAGGTGACCTATAGGGATATCCTCAAAGACTATCTCTCTGTTTTTGTGTTGAAACAATAGAACCTTGCATGTTCAGTGCTAGCTAGTGGTGTCCTTACACAACCTGGCAGCTTTGGAGAAGGTGCCTATCGAAAAAGTGCCCCCCCCCACTTTTTTTTTTTGTTTGTTAACACACTGAAATGTCTAGTTATTTTTATCTTAAGGAATACAAGTCTAAAAGTTGAGACAACTGAGTGAGTTGCCTTGAAACTATAATCAGAATTTGCTGAGTGAAGAAAACAACAAAAACAAATAGAACTCTGTTGGGCTCATGGGAATGTAAAAGCTGCCAGGGTCTGAGAAAGGCCACAAAGTGTTAAATTAACCAGAACTTAAAACTTAGAAAAGTTGACATGCTTGGAGTGATACACTTCAGGCAGGTTGTAGAAGATATGAATTTGGACATACTCTTTATGTCACAATGTGCGAGGGTTCCATTCAGGGACCCTATGGGAACATTGATGCATCACAATAGATGGTTCTTGATAAGAAAAAGTTGTTTTTGAGAAAGATATTCTCAAGATGGCTAACCAGATGGCTTAGTGGGTAAAGGTACTTGCTATCAATTCTAATGACCTGAATTTGAATCTCAGGATTTACATGGTGTAATGATAGACCAGCTCTTCCATAACATCCTCTGACCTAAGCATGTGTGCACTGGCACATGTCCCAATCAAGTAAATAAACGTGTCAAAAATTTTGAAAGAAAAAATGTCTTTCTGGCATAGATAGAGAATGAACTGGCTGAGTGGCCATTGGGGAGACCTAGTTGATTTAAATGGTTAAGTTCTCAGTCAATGTTGTGAAGAGGGAATGCTTTTCCATAAGAGTTTCCAAGGACCCAATGGAGTTCAAAGTGGAATAGCCTTGATTGTCACCTCAATCCATCTACAGAGATTCTTTTCTTTATTTGTAGCAATAAAACAGGTCTTCCACAGTAGAAATAGTTTTCTTTTAATTATTGATGGTTCTTTTTTGCTAGCAGTCTGCCTTCAGATGCTCTGTCCTTGTTAGATGTGGGTGGGCACTAAATTAATTTTGAGTTGGCTGTACCTGATCGACCTTTCATTGACAGAACTCTCACCTGCATCTCCAACTAAATGGACATAAACCCAATTGATGAGGTGGAGGCAACTGGACATGACCTTGACCTACAGGAGCAGTAAGCACTAGAGTGCAGATAGAAACCTGAGTTATCAGACCTCTGTGAAATGCCTCATCACTTCTTCTCTCATTGACATTAGTTATAGCGATAATTCTAATGAGTCAATTTCAATTAGACTGACTGATAATGTGTTGCTTTAAACACCGGCATCCAGGCCCCCAGACACGACCACTGATTTTGTATCCCCTCAGAGCTGTAAGCGTGAAAGGTCACACTCAACAGTTATGCCTGCCCAAATTTATTTTCCAGGATTTCCTTGGGTAGAAAAGATAGCAAGAAGCTATAAGAATGATCTGGACTAATTTTGATTTGATAAGCAAAATTTTGTCAAAATGATTGAAATTTAACATTAGGCTGAAGGTTTCATAGTCCTCTAACAGTACATCTGAAACATATTTTACTCAGAGACTCGTTCCATATTCCGTGTTTTTATTTTAAAATGTATGTTTGGTTTTATGGGTATGTGTTTCATCTGCAGTATGTCTGTGAATCATGTTTATGCAGTACCTGGGGAAGCCAGAAGGGGGCCATGACAATCCTCTAACATGAACTTCACCATTTCACCATTACTACTTTTCTTTTCTTTTCTTTTCTTTTCTTTTCTTTTCTTTTCTTTTCTTTTCTTTTCTTTTCTTTTCTTTTCTTTTCTTTTCTTTTCTTTTCTTTTCTTTTCTTTTCTTTTCTTTTCTTTCCTTTCCTTTCCTTTCCTTTCCTTTCCTTTCCTTTCCTTTCCTTTCCTTTCCTTTCCTTTTTCCTTTCCTTTCCTTTCCTTTCCTTTCCTTTCCTTTCCTTTCCTTTCCTTTCCTTTCCTTTCCTTTCCTTTCCTTTCCTTTCCTTTCCTTTCCTTTCCTTTCCTTTCCTTTATCTTTTCTTTTTTTCTTGTCTTTTGTAGATTTTTTTCTCTTCTCTTTTTTTTAAATTTTATTTTATTTTTAATTTATTTTTTACACTCCATATTCCATTCCCTGCGACTGTTCCACATTCCATACCTCCTCCCCACTCCCCTGTCTCCACATGGATGTCCCCAATCCCAACCCCACCTGACTCGCTGGAGCCTCCAGTCTCTTGAGGGTTAGGTGCATCATCTCTGAATAAACATAGACCCGGCAGTCCTCTACTGTATGTGTGTTGGGGGCCTCATATCTGCCAGTGTATGTGTCTGTTTGGTGGTCAAATGTTTGAGAGATCTCCGTGATCCAGATTTTTCAAGATAGCCAGTAGTGCTCATTGAGTGCTCAATTAAAAAAGAGAGAATTCTTTAGCTTCTTTACCAATTGACTCTGAAAGCCCAAGCATAAAAACCAAGTGTCAGGAAATCATGGTGCTGACTCTCAGACAGTTACGTCCTGCAGCACAGTTAGGTTTTTCAGTCTCCAGCTCTCAAGTGGTCCTTAGCTAATCCTATTTGTGAGCCGTGTTGACCAATTCCTTCAAAGGTGTTTCTTTGCATATTATTATCTTTAATGGTCCATGAAATGAAAACATAAAAGTTCAAGAAATCAACTTATATAACTGATCAGCTAATTGATTGATTTGCTGGTCAATAGGTATTGAGTATTCATTCTATGTCAAATAACTTCACAGGATTGGCAGTAATTGTGAAAGACCCAAACAATAACAGCTACCAGAAAGTATTTGGGCTCTCATGAAGCTACATTTACATTGGCAGGCCAGGATTTGAGGTAGGGCAATTGCAAGTACAAAGACTTAACTTGGGTGCAAGCTGTAAATGCTTTGAGAAGCAGGAAGAAAACAATGTGCTTACCAGGTTGGTAGAAATGAGCAGGAATAGGAAGAATAAGGAGTTGTGACCAGTGTACTCATGGTGTGTGTGTGTGTGTGTGTGTGTGTGTGTGTGTGTGTGTGTGTGTGTGATGGAGACTTTTATAGCAAGGAGTGCAGTGTAAGCGGGGATGTCATGGTTTCTCTTCACTATGGAAACTAGACAGGAAGGATTGAAAAGAAGAGAATAGGCATAATTCAGGGTGTTTTTTTAAGAATCATTCTCAACTGAATAAAAAAGAATGCTGGGCATGATGAGTGGCAATGTGGGAGAAAAAAAAATAATTACAGAGATTGACTGAATGCTGGAAAGTGGTTAAATGTCATTTCAAAATGTGAAGAATAATATAGAGAACTTTGGGACCAAGCTTGTTTGAGTGGAAAGGCCATGTTATCAATGGGACTTATTAATAATAAGAGTCTCATTAGGTATCTAAGGAGGGTGTCAACTAAGAAGTTAGAAGAGTACTAAACAGGCTGAAGTTGGCTGGGAGAGAGGAGGAGGAGGCCAGAAAGAGGAAAGAGGGGTGAGGGAAAGGGGGAAGATGGAAGAAAAAAGAGTTAGAGAGGAGAGAGAGACAGGGTGAGCATGTGTGCACAGCCCTGTATTGAGAGAAGCAATGCATTTAAGTTAAGAGGAAAGTGTAGGTATTACAAGAAGCCATATTCTTAAAACAATGTCCATGCTACTCATTAATCTGATTCGTTAGTGCTATCTTTTATGAATTACACTAGGTAAGGGCAAGAGTTTGCCTTGCCTTTTCATACCATTTCATACCAGGAGGGTCCTGCTCACTCATATTGGGGTCCAAAGTTTAAAGTCTTCTTGTTTCTCAGAAGATAGACAGTAACCAAAATACTAAAGACACAAATGACATAAATGGTAGAATGTCTGTCATGATATTCGTTTTCACCAGGTTAACAGACAAGATCAAGCCCTTCACCACCTAACAGGGCAAAGCCATATTATAATCAGGAGGTGCTCATGGTGAATTCACATTCAGACCCCATACCTTTTTTGTTTGTTTGTTTGTTTGCTTTATTAGTAGTACTAGGAATTGAACCTAGGAGTTTGTTTCTGCTGGGTCAGTACTCTAATCTCTAATACTAACTATAACCCTAAATGGGATATTAGCAGGAAGACAGACTGACACTGAGAGAGAGAGAGAGAGACAGAGAGAGAGAGAGAGAGACAGAGAGACAGAGAGACAGAGAGACAGAGAGACAGAGAGAGATGCACACACATGCACGCAACATATTAATATATGAATACTTAGCTAACTTAGATAAAAGAATATCTTATTTTTAAGATTTTGGGTAAAAAAATGTCTTAGAGAAGTTCATAAACTGTTTTGCATCCTAGGAAAATATATTTATTATGCGCAGACCATGACACACAACCCTCTAAGACTGATAGTCATTTGTAGACATGATATCTAGAGCTGGTACAGAGACAGTACTCAGCTAGGCTAAATGCTTCATAGAAAACATTCAACGCCTTACCTGTATTTTGATAAAGGGAAAACAAAACCCTCTATTTGAGGTTCCCTAGATGCTCTCATGATGTTCCGGCTCTGCAGGCTTCTAGTAGTGAACTCCCTCGAAGGTCTTATCATGTGCAAATTAACATAAAACCCTAGGTTTCGCCATGTGTTGTGCAGACTGCGATCCAGGTCTGTGGTTCATATTCACTGTGATGCGTGCTTACTAGATGTTAGTATTTGAAACATCACTCTATCTCCATCTCTGTACTCCAGATTTAAAAGCAGCACAATTTACAAATATCTTGGGAAATATAACTTCTCTATGTTCCTAATGTGTTCTTAATTTATTATCGATTTTCTAGGATTTTATGTGCTCTTTATTTGGATTTGTTAATATGAGGGTTCACATAGTAAGTTCATATTTAAAAAAAAATAAAATTAGATGCAACCTGATTTTTGCCTCAAGGTGCTAACAGAACACTTGATTGGAAAGATCTCTTTGGCGCCTAATGAATATCTTAGGACTCCTTGGTAGGTTTTATTTTTAATATAATTTTTAAGTAGGTGAAAATTCTTCCAGTGTGGCTAGATTTCATAACTCATCTGTCAAGCTGCTGCCCTGCTTTACTTCTTGATAGAATTTTAAGAACTAATACATTATTATGTTCCACAGTATTAATAATGGCTTCAAGAAATACGCAATTTTCTAATTATTTTGAATTTATCAAAAGACACATGAGAAAACCCTGACGCCTTTCATTTTAACACGACTATCACGGACACTGCACGCAGTATTTCATTAAGAGAACTTGAGTATGGGATATAAGAAGTAAGACAATTGTTGAATAATTAAATGTTCTTTGTCAAAAATGTCATTCTTAATGGGGTTGGAGATGATATGCTTATATTTCGGTGTATCTGAAGAGATGGAATATGGTTCGTTATTCATGACATCTGAATGGTATGGTGGAGGAGCATGAGCAGAAAGACTAATTTCTATGTGGCAGTAAGTGAAAGATGCCATGAACTAAAAATCCGAAAAATCATTCTATTTAATGAACCATGATCAGTAATGAAATTAGTGGTTCTATTTTTTTTAGGAGATTTTGCTGTGATCATAGTGATGGTGTTCATTTCATTATAAGGAGATAACTAAATATTGAAGTACTTCTTGCATGCCACTATGAACTCCGGTTTCCTCCTGTCACTCTGCAAATATCTTGGATTCCTTGGCAGCTGTCTTAGTTATGGTTTTACTGCTGTGAACAGACACCATGACCAAGACAAGTCTTAAAAAGGACAACATTTAACTGGGGATGGCTTACAGATTCAGAGGTTCAGTCTGCTATCATCAAGGCAGGAATATGGCAACATCCAGGCAGGCATGGTACAGGAGGAGCTGAAAGTTCTACATCTTTATCTGAAGGCTGCTAGCAGAATACTGACTTCCAGGCAGCTAGGAAGAGGGTCTTGAAGCCCATGCCCACAGAGACACACCTACTCCAACAGGACTACGCCCTAGTGACACTCCTTGGGCTGAGCATAGACAAACCATAACTGTAGCTATCTCTTGGCTCCCTGGCACTGAATTTCAGCGTGTCTTAAGGCTCTGTATTGGACTTCATCGTCTCTTTGCTTACCTCACTCACAGCCACACTGTCCATGCCTTTCTCTGCATCTGGTATTGGTGACTTCTAAGATTTCTGTTTTAGAAATCTTTGCTACCACTGTCTTGATTTATTCTTATACACTCAGGCTTTACACGTTATACTATGTAGCATCCGTACAAATGGCAACACAGCAAAAGCAATGGATAATGTGATGGGGTATCATTATGAACACATCTTGATTTCTTGGGGGAAGTCCTTGAATCTGCAAGCCACACTGCAAACAAAGCTGTCGTGCAGACTTTTGCTTGCTCAGTGCCTCCACACTGCTTTCCCTGAATGGGTTACTTGGTAGTGTTTCACTTGAATCTTAACTCATGGGCGGTGAATCTTAAAAGGACATAAATGCCACACTTACAAATTGTTTGCACCTATAGAATTGTTGAGTGTCAAAGGTCCCAAGGAAGAAACACAAAAAGTATCTCTGGTGTATTCCATTTCAGCCTGGAATTTTATAAGTAAGAATAAATATTTGTTTTGTATATATCCATAACCCCTTACAAACTGTGCTTCAGTTGCATTTATGATTGCATTGGTACAGGCCATGAATGCAGGCAACCAGCAGACCTCTGATGCTTTTTAATCAAATAACAGAATCCTAAAAAGGTCAGAACCATAACTTATAAAAACACTTTTTACATGGCTGTCCCGAAAGGAATGAAAGATCAAAATGTGAGCGATTCCCTAAGCAGAATACAAGCCATCCCAATAAGAGTATCAAAAACACATTGTTTCAAAGACGACTGCACTCACAAATCACTTGAAACAGAAATAAATTTCTCTTGAACTGTGAACAGTCTTCTGCTATTTTCTCTCTTTCATCTAGGTTTCAGAAATTAAATTATTTTCATGGGTTAGAAAAATCTGATCCTCATTATCAACAAATGGAAGAAACCATTCTCCCACCAATCACGTTAATAAAACAATTTGGCTCTTGCCACGTGGAATTTATTTACTTTTGCTGGTAATTTCCCCCAGGATAGTTATAACTCTCTGACCATCATTGCTTGCGGTTTTATCTGGGAGGAAGTAGAATAAAAATGGGGCCATATGATCGTGTAATCTTGTGTCTGGAGTAGTATCCAGGTGAAGGGTTTTATTGCTGTGTTTCTTGTCTTTATCAACATTCCAATTTAAATACACCCTGGCAACTGCCACTCACCACATGGACACAGCCATGCAATGAATGACATAGGGAAAAAATTAATTTATATTTTGGCTTTTTCTTCTTATATATATTTTTAGCAAAACTTGCATTATAGTTTGTTTTCGATTAGATTATTATTGTGATCTCTCTCTCTATATATATATATACACACACACACACATATATATGTATATATATATATATATATATATATATATATACACATGTGCATACATAAACATGTAAATTCAACCTGCCGAGTCTTTTCGTTGTTTGACTGTACATAGTTTGAGAACTGACCACTTTGAATTGGATAGTCAACAAGGGACTCATCCCTGGGAGAGGCTTACTCCCTCTCCCTTAGCGGACATCAATTGCCTATAGTCCCTTGTATAGGGAGGCGACCCCATGAAGTTGTCCCCTTCAGAATTAGCAGGTCTACTGATTGTTAAGGTCTTTCTGTGTAGCTGTTTCTATGAATGACTACTTCACAGTGGATATCTTGGAATTCTGGCTCTTAGAGTCCTCCATGATATTCCCTGAGTCATAGATAGCAGCTATGATGTAGATGTACCTCCTGGTGTGGGCTCCTCAAGATCTGTTGATCTCTGTATAGTGTCTAGGAGTGTTTTTCTTCATTTGTTGTAAGGGAAAGCCTTTTTCTTTTTCTTTTTCTTCTTTTTTTTTTTTTTTGATGAGGGGTGGTCACTTCACTTATATGTGGGTATAAGTATACAGTTTTGGATATAGTCAGGAATTATGCTGACTTAACAAAGGGTCAGGGTAGATTCTTTTTTAAGACTGATTGCCTCACTAACCACAGAACATTGACTCGTTTTTAGTACCAGGAAATGTCTTTTCTGTCCTTCTTCTCTCCTTCACTTTTTGTATCAACCTCTCACACCCTGCAGAGGAGCCTTCTCCTGTGCTTTCAGGTCCCTGCCTCATCTCACCTGTAGCCCTGTTATTCCCCTATGAAGCCACTCTCTCAGATTCCCCTTATACTTTTGATTTCTCTGGTTACTCTCTGTTGTATACTCACATCTAAAGACATGGAGTTAGGAAATGCTGATGGAGGAGAAAAATGAAGCTTTTATTTTGGGGGCTCTATACTAATTAATTCGATATAATCCTTCCTTGGTTCATGAACTTGCTGGCGAATTTCATATTTCTTTGCAGCAGAATACTATTCCATTTTGTATAGGTGCCACATTTCATTATCGATTCATCTGTTTCTGTTTTCTAGGTACTGCGAATAGTGTAGCAATAACCATAGCTGAGCAAGTATCTTTTGTTTTTATACCTGGTTATGCATGTGGTGTGTATGCATGTTTGCTTGTGGGTCGGTGGAGACCAGAAGCTTCAGATCTTGATAACTCTTCCTCAGTCACTCTCCACCATATTTGGTGAGGCATGTTAGTGTGTCTCAGAGATTACCATTGTTGCAGGATCTTTAATCATACTGTGAACATCTGAGATAGTGTCATTTACTGGGAATAAAAAGCCTGTTTCTAGTTGTGGTTTGCCTGGGCACTAGCACACACCTTTAATCCAGGAGCTTTCTGTTTATTGTAAACAGGATTAAATAAAGGTCAACAACAGATCAAGAAGATGAGCAAGCAACCAGTTGACAGGGTATGAATATAGAAAAAGAACATAGAGAATAAGGGGAAGACAGGAGGACAGACAGAGAAAAGAATGAGGTAGAAGGGAGGGGCATTCAGTTTGAGGGGGTTTTGATACAATGTGAAGAATGCGAGCTTAGTTTCCTCTTTTGGGATGTTGGCTGAGGAGTAAGGTCATCTGGATGCTTTCTCTGCCTCTCTGACCTAAGAGGCTTTCACCCCAGCATCTGGTTCCCAAGTCGTTATTGGTAAAATCGAATGATTAAACTTTTGTTAAAAACAAACAAACAAACAAACAACAACAACCCCCACAAAACCCTATAGTGCTCCTCTAGCTAACCAGTTGCTCCCTTGAGTACTAAGTCTGCCATTAAAGTTCTACCATGGAGGACAAGCATGTCTACCTAGCATTAAGGCCTAGGTAACTATTGCCTGTCTAGGAAGCCATTTTATGTTGTCACTTATATTATTAGGAAACTATCTCATGTGCGGTTACTAGGACTTTCTCATGCCTGAGTTGATTGCACATTCTGTTATGATCTGTGCTTTGGTATTCGTGGAGACCAATCACAATGGAAGTCAGCTAGAATTGCTTTGTATACTTAGCCAAAATAAGCTTAGATAGCACCCAACTGCCCAGCAGCACTTCCTGCACCTAGGTATGTGCTTTTATATTTTCTTGGCTTTGTAAGCTGCCACTGGATGGCCACCAACAAAATAAAGACTCCTGTACCAATATAAGAGTCATTTGGAGTAAAACTTCCATTTTGAGTAGGGGTTTAAGTAAAGTTTAAGTTTCCAAGACCTCCCTTGGATTGACATCCTGCTTGACTGAGACATACTTTCTGGTTGGCCAGTGAAGACATGACAAGGCAAGTCCCCTGCCACAGTTGAATACCCCAACCAATGAGAACAGGATAACTGTACAACAAAGACACGCTCTTAAGAAGATCTCCTTTCCCTAAATCCTGTTTATTTGAAGGACTTTACACAAATGTTTGTGGATCACAGGCTTAAAAACTCTGTGGGATTCTAGCTGGGCATCACAGTTCAGCTTCTGAGTCTGGACTGAGTCCCTGATAGATCAGTCTCTCTCTCTCTCTCTCTCTCTCTCTCTCTCTCTCTCTCTCTCTCTCTCTCTCTCTCTCTCTCTCTCTCTGTGTGTGTGTGTGTGTGTGGTGTGTTCAATAAACCAGTCCTGTTTGACTAAGATCAGTGTCTAAGTGGTTTGTGTGGCAATTCTCAGACCCAAACAATGTATGTACTGGAGATTTGGACTTTAGTCCTCCTGAATATATGATGTGATGGTTTGTGTATAATTGGCCTAGAGAGTGGCACTATTAGAGGGTGTGACCCTGTTGGAGTAGGTGTGTCACTGTGGATGTGAGCTTTAAGCCCCTCATCCTAACTGCCTGGAAGCTAGAATTCTGCTAACAGCCTTCAGATAAAGGTATAGAACTCTCAGCTCCTCCTGTACCTTGCCTGCCTGGATGCTGGCATGTTCCCACCTTGATGATAATGGACTGAACCTCTGAGCCTGTAAGCCAGCCCCAATTTAATGTTGCTTTTATAAGAGTTGCCTTGGTCATGGTGTCTGTTCCCAGCATTAAAACCCTAACTAAGGCACATGACATTTGCTTTTTATGCACTGAGCCATCTTCCCAGCCCTAACCAAAATGTTTTCAAGCTTCATTTGTAGTACTAGTAGTAATGTTTTCAGATGGAGAAAAAGGGAAGTTGGAATGAATACATAGGAACTTTCAATGATGGCCATTTCTGTTACTCTTTTATTTTTTCTAAAAGTTATACATTTACATAGACATGGAATTCTCTGGACTCAATAAAAGTTGTAACTTTCTTGTCCACATCATTTTCTGTTTCCCAAGGCAGTTACTTTTATTTCTTTTCACTGATTGTTTTTGTGTCTCCTCTGCATTCCTGAATAACATGGATATATTGCTAGTTAAACATGCAGCAGGTTTAAGTCCTGCCTGCGAAAATTTAACTTTCTTTTATAGTTTAACTTCCTTACACACATCTGGTCACTGTACTGTAGGCATTTGCAACATCATGACTTTAGTAAGTATCCAAAATTGTATTCAGTACTTACACACTAAATGCATTCTCAGTGAGACACAGCATATGCTAGCATCTGAGCTTTTGCTTCTATAGTATCTTTTTCTTGTCCAGTGTTAACAGTTGATTGCTGCTTAATTTGTCACAAAATTAACAGTGCATTTCCTATCTACATATGAAAATACTTTGGATAGTCCATCAGCCTCACTTTACTGGAGAAAAGTCTCTTGAAATGTCTTAGCTTCTGTTTCTCTATGAATTGATGGTTTCCAGACTTTCGGTAGATTGACAGCTGCAGAATTCACTCTACCAGTGAACTGGTGGCCCTGTAGCTGATCATTGGCGACATCCTTTACTTATCTTCCTTCTTCATTTTCACTCGTTCTTTTGCACTGGGAATGAGTTCATATTCTCATTCATGCTGTGCAAACACTCTACTTAGCATATCTAGAAAACCATCAGTCAGTTCTTTTTGTTGTTTTTGCTGTTGTTGTTGTTGTTGTTTTAAGATGAGGTCTTGCTAAAGAACCCATGTTAGCCTTCAACATGGGATCCCCCTGCTTCAGATTCTGGAGTAGCTACGATTATATTCTGTACCATCATCCCTGGTTCCCATATTTCATTTTTGGTTTTTGTTGAAAAAAATCTTGCAATATATCTCCAAAAATCCATGCACAGAAAATGTTTCAAAATAACTTTATTGGTCTAAACTATTGGGTTTTTTTTTTGAACTTTCCATAATTAAATTTGTCTTGGACAAAAATGTTCTAGCCTGCAAATCACCCTTTTCTTTGCATTTTGAATGTATTTTTGATTTTGTCAGTGTTAGGAGCAGTGTTGGGGGATGCAGAGCTTTGAAGAGGTGATCCTGATGCAATGGTTTACCTCCTGTCCTCTCATCTTTATACTACTCTGAAAATTCAGAGTGATATCCTTTGTATGTTTCAGCCTTGCTAATTGTGATGAGGATATTTCAAGTCTGTTCTATCTAGAAATGCATATCCATCATTTTTTAAAAAAAGTTTGCGGGCACTATTTTTATGATATAGTTCCTTCTCAGTGATGCTGACTGATAAGGCCACTGTTTATTAGAACTCTAAGCCTGGTCTTCCTTTCCCCGTTTTTCTTCTTGAGGTTCATTCCTGGCAGATTTTCTTGACATTTCACACTCAGTCCAACTGAATTAATTATTTCCTAAAAGGATATTTAGAGAATGCTGTGTGTTTATTGTAAAGAAAACATACTTTTGTCTCTCAGGATAGTAGTATTTTATTTTAATGATTGCTCCATTTTGGATCATGTGTAGATCATCCAAGCTAATTTAGTTTCATGGGTTTGCTTTGTTCTATGCCTTTCAGTCTGAATAACGTCTTCAAACTCTTCACATTTAAAAGCTCAATATTTAAAAGAACATTTCAAGTGTTATGCATGTGGATTCATTAACCACTGTAAAGCCTGGTGAGGGAAGTATGAGGAATATCTGTCTGGAAAGGAGGTACTTGAATTATCCATGGAGACAAGGAAGCAGTGTGGCAATGGTGAGTAAGGTAGCATCGAAAGGAATTTATGACTGATTGGACTGGGAGGTAAGGGCACAGGGCAATGCTGGATGGCACCCAAATTTCTGAATTACTCAGTTCAGAGGAAGGTTTGATCATGCTCTCAGATGGAACCAGAATGGGGGTCTCTGGGAAGGTATTCTTGCTTCTAGGTTCCAGTTTGGGAAATGTTGAGACACAGGTATAATTTTTCCACATGAAATAACTGATTTTGGAACTAGAGCATAGCATTTTGTATACAAGAGACCCATTTTGAGTGTAAAAAGCAGCCTCATAGTTGTCCTGCTGGCTTTTCCTAAGAGGAGGCTTCAGATTTGTCAAGGAAAGCACTTAGTGCTGCTGACCTAGTGAGATGAAGAGCCCGGTGGAGGAACAAGTCTACCTTAGGTTCAATTGGATGGACCCAAAGGCAAACTTGATTGTCAGTTTCTTCATCACTTTGAGAAAAGCTGAAGAGTCTGCTTGCTGACCTGGTTCTAGTTTTCCTTGATTGGAGTGAAGAATGGGGACAAATTAGGTTATTGAGCCCTGCAGCAGTATCTATTATACAAAACAAGATGGGCAAGAATTGCAGTTTTTTATGCAATCACTTTGGCTCTATATTTTTCATTCAATTTGCCCAAAATTCAGCAACATTAATAATACTTGAGTTTTGATCTTCTTTTTATACTTTTTCTTTGTCTTCTCTTTTCTTTCCAAATGGAGAGCTAGTGACACAGCCATCCCCAGGATGTGCCTGCTACACTTTAGTCAGATACCCAACAGAAGATTCATCCTCTGATTCCCTAGAGTGAGCAGGCTCTTTTTGTAGCCAGCTGTCCTGTGCTTAGTGTGGGTACCCAGGCTGGAGAAAGACTGAACCATTTCCTCCTACACTTTTCTGGAAATGGTTAGAAAGGCTAATATTTTAGTTTGTGCAGGTTTGTGTATATGATGAAAACTTGGATCACAACCATAAGAAATGTAACATTAGTAGAAACAAAATCAAATGCCTTGTAATTATAGAATGTAATGATGTTTTAATAGAGAATATTATGTTAGGGAAACTTTTTTATATATAATAGTGGCCAGTGAGCTCTCTGACAGTTTGACAGGACAGCTTTTTCATCAGGAGATGGAATATTGTACAGTGTTGATTCCATATTACCATCTTAGCTCACCTAGGAACATGGTACATCCAGTCAGAAGCACACATAGAAAGCTTGAAACTTCTTACACGTCACTGCTAGTTCTTTTGTTCCAGCAATGTAAAGTAAAATAACTGCATATCTGGGCATGCTATTCTTTATTTCTTTCTTGGTAAACATTATCATGATGGTCTAACATTTAAAAAATATTTATTTATTTATTTAATGTATATGTGTGTGTGTGTGTGCCTGCATGTGTGTATAGGTACCGCGTGCATGGAAGAGACCAAGAAAGTCAAAAGAATGTCTTGGTTTTGGTGAAACTGGTGATAATTGTCAATTACCTTGTGAGTGTTAGGAATCACACCCAGGTACTGCCAGGAAGAGTAAGTGCCCTTAACTGCTGTGTAATCTCTCCAGCCCCAAATGGTGCTGAAAGTAATAAAACCAGTCAACATATACTAATGACTTTATTTTTGCCAAGAATATTGGATAAAAAACCAAACCCATCTGCAAGGCAAAATAAAAGACGATAGATGAATAAATAAAAACTCTCCAAAAAAAAAAAAAAAAAACCTAAAGGCAGGGTAAAAATTTGGCCAGTCTAAAGCTGCACAGAGATCCGTCTTCACATTGGCAAGTTCGTCTGTTTAGATTCTCTGCGTTAGGGGATTTTCCCTCACTTGGTCTGGTAATACGCCATGTGGTGCGAATCCTGAGATGACTGTGTTTGTAGCATCTTTTGGTATTTCAGGATGGTGCATTATTTTATCCATCAACATTTAACGTAATATATTCTTTAATTTGATATTCTTACACTTGGACAAGTTTATCGAGGGGAGAGAAAGGGCAGAGAGCTTTTTGCTCACTTGCAGCTTTAGCCAACACACATAGTTCAATTTGTTACCAGATGAAAGAAGCTAAAATAAAAGATAGCTATAGTGATATATTGTCTAATTTCAATATTTATAGTAGCTGGTCCACAATTCATGGAGAGAATGCAACTGTTCATTATTTATAAAGTCTTGGTTTCCTGAAAATACCGACAGTTTGTTATTTAAAATGACTATCCATTCTTGCTTTGCAGCCAAAGAGTCTATTCAACCCAATTATATTACTTTGTGGGTTTAAGTTGAGAATAGCATTAGAATTCTGGTCGCTTCTTTTATGACTTGAATAGTAAAATTTCATCTCCAATTGGAGGGTGCCATTTACCTAGATTTTATTACAAAGTCTGTATTTTTATAACCAAGAGAGCTATTTATTTGTAAACACCTGAATAGTAAATATTTTAACATTTCTTCTGATTAATCCTGTGTCTCCTCCATGAATGTAGAAAAATATGATGTCATACAATGTTCATTTGAGTTTAAATGAAACTTGGGCCTTTCATAATTCTAGAAGCCAGCAGAAGTTGACAGAGGATTTTAGTCATGTAGCTGAAGAAAAGAGAAAGCTCTAGAAGGAAGAGAAGCAAGAGGCTTTCTAATGTTAATGACGGCAGATGTGGGAGTGGGACTGGTTTTTATACTGCAATATTACATAATTTGTCATTTTTTACACGTTGATTACTTAAGGTTTGATATAATATGCTTATGAAATAAAGATCTAAATAAAATTGAAATTCTTAGGAAGACTTCCCTTCATGTGTCCCACATGTATGGCTCTACACCAATGTTTGTCTGTCATCTATCTGCTATCTATCTATCTATCTATCTATCTATCTATCTATCTATCTATCTATCTATCTATCTATCATCTATCTAACTCATCTGCCCTTACTTATCCATAATCTCTCCCTATACCTTTAACTCCTTCTTCTCCACTGTATACTGTCATGTTTCTCTTTAAAGACAAATGTACAAATACATGACTATGTTTTGACTATGCTTTTCTGCAAGACTTAAATAAACTAAATAATTAATTGTAATGCATTTTATGAGCTGACTTAGACAACCAATGCAGTAAAATCTTATCACATTTGATTTGATTGAGACATTGAAAGTACCTTCCTGTACTCAGTTTCCTTTGGGTTTTTTTTTTAAACTCTTTAGATAATGAAATAATTTCTGCATTTGCCTTTATTTTGAGGTTCACTTTTATCTGTATGCCAAGAAATTTGAACTTGGCTTCTCCCTTCTTACATCATTTCAGTGGCTTTGGTGAGATTCAATTCACCACAACACAATTCCCATTACTACTACTTCTTCTTCTTCTTCTTCTTCTTCTTCTTCTTCTTCTTCTTCTTCTTCTTCTTCTTCTTCTTCTTCTTCTTCTTCTTCTTCTTCTTCTTCTTCTTCTTCTTCTTTGAGACAGGGTTTCTCTGACAGCCCTGGCTGCCCTGGAACTCACTCTGTAGACCAGGTTGGCCTCAAACTCAGAAATTCGCCTGCCTCTGCTTCCTGAATGCTGGGATTAAAGGTGTGTGCCACCACACCTGGCTAACAATCCCCATTTTCAAATGTTGTTTGGGCATGATTTTTCTCAGAATTTCTTAATAGGAAGACATTCTTGAAACTAGACCATGTCACAACAAAAGTAAATTCAAGGAGAGCATTGGGTAGGCCACAGGACAGGTTGGAGTATGGAACAGTTCGCTTACAGGAAGGGTTTGAGTTGTCTTAAGTTGATGGTAAAACAAATTTGTGGATGGTATAGAGATATAAGACCAGGAGACTTCATCCAAACCTCATGGAAAAATAAGATGAAGTGAAAAAAAAATCCCTAGAATAATTATGTCTTCTCCTTCTCAGTATAGAACTGTCTCAGATGAACCCCTACCCAGCCATGCACTTTGTTTCCCCTTTAGCTTATCTTTGGTTCACCAATGGGTTATGATGAGAGTTATGAGTGCCCACTTTATATCAAGGAGCCTTTGGTACAGTAAGGCTTGGCCTACTTATTCCTTTCTGTATAAGTGATGCCATAACAAAGCATTTGTGGAAGGTAATTATTGAAATGGTGGCTCCATAATATGAAAGGAGTCTGGTCCCCAGCTGCCCATATGGAAACATATGCTTATCAGGGACAAATGGCATAAGTGTCATTAATGAGACAAAAAAAAATCTTCTGTGTACATCTCCACTGGTAAGTAATAATATAATGAAGTAAAAAAGCAAATTGGATAGAAGTGGTGTCAGGAAGAGGTTCAGAAGTGTCTATAGAAGAGACAGGATTGAGACTTGGTACCAGAAGATGATCCTGGACTGAATATTCTGGTATTTTTTTTTTAAGTTTTGTTATCAGAGTTAAATGGTTTATTTTGAAAAGGAATAACCATGTAACTTTCAAAAAATACCATTCTTTTTAAACTTTTAATTACTTTTCTCCTTTATTGAAAATACATGTTTTTTTTTCATATAATACATTTTGATTACAGTCCCACTAATCCTCCCATTTTCTCCTCTCCCAATCCCATCCAAACCCACTCCCTTTCTGCCTCTCATTAGAAAACAAAGAGGCTTCTGATTATAATAAACACAGTACGTGGAATCAAAATGTAGCATATCAAAAAGAGCCCAAGTGAAGCTGAAGAATCAGAGACTCACTCGCTCATTTACTCAGGAATTCCATAAAAACCCTAAACTGGAAGCCATAATATATAGGCTCTAGCAGACCCACATAGGCCCTGTGCATGCTGTCTCAGTTTCTGTGAGTTCATATGAGCTGTGATGATGTTGAATTGGAAGACTTTGTTTTCTGGGTGTCCTCCATCCCCTCTGTCTCTTATACTCTTCCTCTTCTGGGTAAAAGAGTGCCATAATTATCAATGTAAGCATTCATTTAGTTTTTGAAATGTCTTCTGAGGGCATAAGTAGTCATGAAGAGGTAAAATAGTTTCCTATTATTCTGTTCATATCAGTTATGATTTAGAACATTCTGTTAGAAGTAGTAAACTTAGTTAGTGAGTATGTCTCTATGGGATATAGGCTCCAGTTGTCCCAAGAAATTGAGTCATATTGTTAGTGATAAAAAATCAATTTCCTGTAATTAATTACATATTATGAATTTCCTGATGCCTTAGTGATCAAATTATACTATGTCACAGGAGTCATTAGTACTCATGTTAGGACTGTCCTCTCTAATTCCTTCTTTATCAGATCCCTAAGAGCCTTAGTATAACCACTGACCTTGCTGAGGAGAAATTATAATTATTACTGGGAGGGTATCTTCGACTTTTAGAACAATCTGTTATAGCCTATATTCAAAATAAGAGTTATATTTGAAATTTACAGTTCTATTAGCTATGACTTTGTTCCTTCATTATCAAAGGCAATTTCGAAAGCAGAAAGTGATGCCGAAGATAAGTTTAAAGAGACAGGAGAGAAGTTTGACAAAGTCATATATTCTGCAGCCAGGATGCTTCCTATCTCCTTAAGTTCAAAGACATTGCACACATACTGTGTTTCCTGTGGAGAAACTAACACCTGATATTCTAATGAGGGTTACAGATTATGAGATGAATACATAACGAATAGTTCCATATTATGCTATAAAAATCAATCTGGGTTTTAGTGAAAGGTGAGATTAGAATTATACAAAACATTAATTAATAGTTTAGAAAATCTATGGTATTTTCAGGTTGGTTAAAAATACTGAAGTGTTTTTGAACCAGAGAGTTTTCTTTGGAGCAGGCATGAAAGCATGGATATGTAAGTGAATTGCCTGTGGAAGATACTGGAAGCAAAGATGCTGAAAGAGACAACTGTGAGTGAGAAATTACTATGTCAAATTATAGGGGAAGCTCAGTGGGAGAGACAAGCCATCTTGTACAGCCTGCGATGGCTTGAATAGAAACATGGAACCCTGAAATGGAGTTTTTAGCCTGTGAGAAGTAACTTACGTCAAAATGTTATCTGTCTTCTGAAGCTTCTTGAGAGATCATGTGTTTAGGTCCTTATAATCCATTTTAGCAAAGGATTCCACTGGGTCATTTTAGCAAGAGCCCCACCCCAACTTCTGCAATCCGATGTTGTCCCTAATTGATCAGGTCCCTCGCCATTTACTAGTCCCCAGACAATGTCTGGTTACCCCGGCCCATCTCTGCCAAGAATTTTCTTATATGTGATTAGTCATTTAGTCAGAATTTTCCTTACAACTCATGCAATTTTACTAAGTTTTTCCCACTGACCTCTATACTACATTACCTTTGATGAATCTCTCTCTCTCCCTACCTTGAATTTTCCTGCCATGGTCTCCGTTGCTACAGTGATGATCCTTGAATGAAGTCTCTCCATCTTTCTTTGACAGGTAATGTTAAGTGGGTCTTATCCTAGAAGCCACTGAATAGTTTAGACAAAAGATAAATAACCTAGATTAGAAGCACTTTCCTCTGGGGGGTGAAGGAGAGAAACTGGAATAATTTTAGTGAGAGTAGAAACAACCAAATATACTTGATACTAAACTGAGCATATTGGCTTGATATGGAGATGAGAAAAGAATTATAAGCCACTCAGCCAATTTACCAGCATGCAATTTTAGTTAAGTTGTTTTAGGACTACCTGAGCATTAAACAAAATAAAGCAAGCAAACAATCATACTAAATGATTATTGTAAGGGAAGTGGCCCTTTGAAGATAGAATTAATGGTCTCACTAAAGAGATTTTAGAGATCTGATTACCCTATCTTGTGTGTCCTGCCCATGTGGAGGCAGCACTTGCCCATTTTACCTTCCATCCTATTAGTAGACACACAGGGAAAGGTCCTTTCATGGAAGCAGAAGCTAAATCCTTATCAGACAATGCTCATGCCTTGATTTTAGAATTCCTGTCACCCAGAACGGAGAGATATATTTATTACTTATACATTTCCCAGTCTAAAGCATTTTGTAGCAGTAACGAGGACAGAATAAGATGTTGAATTGGAATCTATGGAGACAGTGGCCCAGAATGCTAATGACAAATAAACTTTGAGGAAGAGCTTTGTGTGCACAGGAAAGACTGAAAAATGCATAAAAGAAGTAACATGAATTTGGAAGTCACAGAGGTATAGGCTCACATTCAGTCTGTGTTGCTCAATAGATCTTTTAATTTTGTTCTAAATAGTCATATTTATGAATAAGATATCAATTAAATTCAAGTTATGCATCAAATCAAATAATTCTTGCTAAGGACAGAGTAGATTCTATTTAAAAGTATGTTCGTTAGAGTGTGAAAT
Organism: Mus caroli; assembly: GCF_978045245.1. Taxonomy (NCBI): domain Eukaryota; kingdom Metazoa; phylum Chordata; class Mammalia; order Rodentia; family Muridae; genus Mus; species Mus caroli. Next base: position 69,304,736 of record NW_028227274.1, read on the forward strand.
GTTATACAATGTAAACAAAGATACAGCTTCTGATTTCTGATAAATATTAGATATACTGTGGCTGTCTGAAAGAGAATGGCCTCTATAGCTTCATATATTTGAGTGCTTCTTCACCAGGCAGAAGAAATGTTTGAAAGGGTTACATGGTTTAGGGGTGTGGCCTTGTCGGAGGAAATGTATCACTGCGATAGACCAAGACCTTTCAAAGGCCTATCCAGATTCCTCCCACTGCCCCTGTCCCCCTAGTTTCAGCCTTTGGATCATGATGTCGCTTTTAGCTACTTCTTCCGTGCCATGCATACCACCATGTTCCCCACTGTGATGAAAATGGATTAAACCTCTGAAAATGAAAACAAGGCCCCAATTTAATGTTTTCTTCTAAAAGAGTTGTCTTAGTTATGGTGCCTCTTTACAGCATTTAGATCAGCATCTAAGACATAGAAAAGTTTTTAAAGAAACTCTTTCTTACCATTTTTTGATTTTAAATAATGTTTTTACTGAAAACAACTTTTTTCATGCCATCTGTTTTGATCACACTTGGAGACAGCTTCTGAGAGAGGAGTGGCAGCTCATGTCCACTTCCCCTCTCTGTGCTGGGACCCATTTTGACTTGGACCTGTGAATTCCCTGGAAATACTGTCACAGTATCTGTGAGTTCATATGTTCGTCATTCCGGTTGTATATGGAGACAACCATTTTTTTGGTATCTTCCATCCACACTAGCTCTTACTATCTTTTTGCTCACTCTTTCACATGGTTTCCTGAGCCCTGAGGAGAGCTGATTGATTAATACATCTAATTTAGGACTGAGGGCTCCAAGATTTCTTACCCTCACCATATTTACCTGTTGTGGGTCTCTTTGTCTTAGTCCCCATATTCAGCAGGAGGAAGTATCTATGAGAATGTCTGAGTGAGACATTGATATATGGATATAGTAGAATGTCATTAGGAGCCATTTTATTGCTATGTTCCTTTAACAGGACAATAGTATTAGGTTTCCCCCTCAAGTCATGTCCTTTTGAGTCTTAGGTTCTTAGCTTCTTAAACGGTGTCAGTTCCATCTCATGGAGTGGGTCTTACATCTAATCAGACTCCAGTTAGTCATGCCCTCAATCTTTTGCTACGATTTCACCAGTGCATCATGCAGACAGGTCACCAATGTAGATATAGGCTTGGAGCAGAGTTTGTGTTGGCCTTTTCCCTGGGTAGCATGAAGAGGACTTTGTCCAGCATTAATAAGGGAGAAGTCTCTAATCAGAGACCAGCATGACTTCTCCATGTTTAATGAGATACGTAGGTGTAATCTTCAGCAGTAGGGCCCCCTATCAGTCTGTGGAGAACAACCATCTGATTTTTTGAAAGTATAAAAAATAAAACCACTAAGGACATTATTGGTTCTAAATTAACACAGATCAGGAATTCTGAAATTAGGAAACCATTTACTAAATAATTAAAAGAAGAATAATATTTGGGGACATGTATAGCCTTACAATCAATATTTCACATCAGTGGTATAGGTTTCCATTACATTCCCACTTTGATTTACTAAGAGAAAGGGCTACTTAACAGAGCGAAAAGCCTCTCTACAAGCATTCAACTTTGCTTATGTATTTTTGTGTAGTTGTTTCTTAGATTATAAGTCTATTCACATATCACAGATACTTTGGCTATATGAATGTCTGAAATGAACAGAAGTTATCATTAGTAGGAAGAAACTTTCTCTTTTTTATGTAAAGGATAGTATTGCCTCTTGACCTAAAGATACAGGAGTACCTTGCTATGTGGTATTGGACTTCTCAGCCTCTACAAAAGTTAGAAATTCATTTGTGTTCTTCTTACTTTCCTAGTCTCTGGTATTCTGTGATAATAACACACAAGAGACAAAGTGACAGTGTAGTTTTTAGCACTGGATACAATCAAAAATGCAAAAGAAAACAGACACATGCACACACACACACACACACACACACACACACACACACAGACCCAACCATATATATTGCAGTAGTTCTGGAAGTTAGAAAGTCAAGTGTAAGGTGTTTGTTTGTTAATATTTGTTAAACCTCTCTTGAAAATTTCTTCCTGGCTCTCTGAGTTCCTAGAACTTGAGGTCCTTCCCCATGGCATGTACTTGGGAAGGGAGAAAGGGCACAGGGAAGGTGATTCCTCTTCTTCCTCATTCTCCTCCTCCTCTTCCTCCTCTTCTTCCTCCTCCTTCTTCTTCTAAGGCCATGAAACCTCCATGAGAACTCCAATCTTATGATCTAAAGCTAAACTTAATAATAACCTAAAGTCCTTCTGTGCACCATACTTGGAGCTAAGAATTTTTAATGTAGACTGTGAGACTACACAAACATCTGGCTCACAATCTTCAGATACCATCCATTTCGGTTGACATGTTCCATGCTTCGATATGCTGGGATATGTAATAAGTCTCTTTCTAGGAGAAACAAAAGACATAGAGTCAAGCTAAACTCACCAGCAAATAGCAAGTGGCAACTCTAGTCAAAGGCTGGGTTGAACTTTCTCAGCAATCAGAAAAGAGGGGGTAAGATGCCCACAGTGGTCTGTGAGACAGACGCAGTCACATTCATTAGGTAAAGATGAAAATAACACACAAGAGACCAAGTGAAAATCTAAAAGGTTAGGTAAGCAGTAGCTGGAAACACATTGGCAAAGTTGTCAATCAGGAAAAAACAAATGAACAAACAAACAAACAAACAAACCATAAGGCCAGGGAGTCTTGTGATGGAGGAAAATCAATTGCATAATGGAAAGAGAAAGGTAGAGACTGGATGCTTTGATTAATAGGGCACTTACGCCAACCCCCAAGCTATGAAGATATTTCTGTGGATGCAAAGTTTACATAGGCATCTAGTTAAGTACCCCTCTCTGAATTCAGAATTATTATAAAGAGGGTAAAATGTGATCAACCTACAGCCCTTTAGCCTATGGAACACTGAACCAGGAAGTCAAAACTGACAGCCTAGACTCCTGTGAAGTCCTTGCTAAAAGAGATGTAATTTGATGATAGGTATAGTTGACCCTAAATGGGGCAACCACAGGTATCATTTTCATGCTAGCTTGAACCAGGCTGGCCAAGCCCTCAGGAGCAGAGTGCTGGCTCCACAGACACTGGAAATATTTGCCTTGGGTAGTCTTTCTAACTGCTATAATAGGTTAGAGTCAAATAGGAAGAGAATGCACCTTGTCAGAGTTTATGCAGAATTCATTGTAGAATGCAAAAATGTGCCTGCCTTTGTACTTGACTTCCCCTTGCCTGTCTCTCCTGATATGTGAGTCTGGGATTGCTTAAATCCTTATTTGTTACTGTGTAGGGATCTGATTCCCTCCCCACTTCCTTCTTTGAATGTTAGCCTCTTTGTATGGAGAGTACAGGTAATTAGTATGTGGATATGACACAGGAGGAGGAGGGATGGATAGGAAGCTGAGAGGTAGCATGCTGTGATAATTCCATTATAGTTTTTGCTTCACTGGTGCCTTTGGATCCCAGACATAATGAGGCAGTAGGGGTCTGCAATTTCACCCATGGAGGGCCTCTCTATGATGTGCCAGGCTTAGGGAATTAGATTTGAGATCCATCATTTTATCAGTAGCATTTTATTGGAGTAAATTAGTGCCTAGAAACACAGTTCCCTAGGTTAAATCGATGAGTTCACCTGAAATGACTTTACCATCCCTAATCAGCGGTTCTTTTCTGCCGAGTTCTAATTTAGTTGAATAATATCGTGTTCCCGTTAACTTCTCCTTCTTTCACCTCCCGTTCTCCCTGTCGCACGGGAACAGGCAGAGTTTTTAATATAGAGCTGAATTTAAAGCAAACTGAGCCAACCAAATGTAAAATGCATGGACTGCGGTTTCTACTAACAGGAATACAGGCATAATTACTACATCTTCCCCTTGTGGTGAAGTCCCCAGCTAATATTGCAGCTCAGAGAAGCTGGAACGGAAGAGTGGAAAGTACTCAGATTAGAGACACACACTGAAAAGCAGGAAAAATGTCAGAGAAATCTAAGTCAAGACATGCTTGGCTATCTCCAGCAGGAAACTGCAGGACATCCACCGCATGCTTGATGCTGTGTCTCCCTGCTGCAGGCCTACTTAGCTGTTGGGGAGCACTTTAAAGAACACCTTGTACTTGGAGACCAAGGTTTTTATTCCATTAGGAGGGCCAGAAGAGAATCCTACCTTTTCATTTCATCTAAAGATCAGCATAGGCTCCACACACCTCATACTTAGCCCAAGGTTGTGTTTATCAAAGAACACAAGACAAGCAAGAGCAAGATTCAGGCCTGGGAGCAGATGGAAAACCTTGAAGGCAATTAATGAAAGGAGAACAAATGTACTCTCCAAGAAGATTCGATAAGGCACAAGGCAGCAGGGGCACAGTGAGAGAGTTTTGTGGCATTTCTTGGCTTTGGAGGTCAGAGATTCCAAAGACTGTATGGTCCATTGAGAGAGTGGGAGCCAAGGTTGCCTGCTTTTCTTTGCAAATGTTCTTGTTGGATGTGCATGTATTCAGTAAAATGCACAAAATTTTGATGTGCACTTGGGGAATTTTTTCACCATGATTATATATTTGTAAGAGTGACCAGACCAAAAGATGAGCATGACTGCACAGAAGAAATGAAACACTACAGGGAAGAGGAACCTGCCAGTGTTTCAGGGACTGGTCTGACTGGGGTAGCAAAGGAATGAAGGAAACAGATGGGCTCACGGCCAGAAAGCAGAACCACCCCTGACGATCAATGTCAGTATTACATAGAGTTGAACAGGAAGACAGGGTTATAGCACACAGCTGGGTCAAGGAGGCAAGGCTCATTAATCTTAGTAGGCGAATACTGGAGGGTAGCAATTTTTAGGCTGTTAACATCTAGGGTGAGAAAGTGATGGTGGACATTCTCTGCACATTCTGTCAACATCCATATATGGGTCAGAAGAAAGGCTTTGACATTTTTCTTCTGAGTCTGTGGCTAGTTATTATTTAGTGATCTACTCATATATTTACTATTTATTTATTTATTCATTCATCTATCTGTTTGTTTGTTTTGAGATAGGGTTTCTCTTTTCTAGCCCTACCTGTTCTGCAATGTGCTCTGTACATCAGGCTGGCCTTGAATTCACAGAGATTGTCCTTCCTGCCCTTCCTGAATACTGGGATTAAAGACATGCCTCCCCACTTCCCTACTGTGGTTAGGATTCTTGATGTGGCTGTGCTCATGTCAATAACACATATTCATTCAGATCATCACACACTCAGGAATACCTCCCGTCCAACAGAAAACCTAGAACAAAGGCAAAAACATTTACAGATTACATCTGACAAGGAGTCAATATCAAGGATGTGTAAATGAGTAAGAATCCCAATAGCCAAATACAAACCGAACCAAATAGCTTGGTTTTAAAATAGGGACAATAAGCACAAATAGATATTTCTCAAGGGAATTTCTACACATAGCCAATATATGTACACACATGATTTCAATGTCAGTAATCATTAGAGGAATAGATACCACACCCACTGACAATGAGAAATTGTCTAGAAGCGGGAGGAATGAATATTACTCACAGATAAAGAGAATATGTCTTGTCGAGAATCCAGAGCAAACGGAAATCTGGCATATGGTTATACTAGATGTAATTAGCACCACCATCAAGGGATGAGTGATGTTCTTGACATCATTAGAATGTTCTGGGCATCAATATCCACAAGAGCCAAGAAATCAATGCAACCCAAGTTCCTATTAGCTGGTGGGTTGCAACAAAAATGTGTAGATATATGTAACAGAACCCTATAAATCTCAAAATGGAGGAAAGCCTGCCATTTCCAGGAACGTGGATCAAACATGGTATCAGTGAAGTGAGTCAGGAACAGAAAAGGTCTGTTTTGACCCTACTCATGGATGGGATCTTAAAGAGCTTGTCACATAGAAGCTGATTGGCAAATAAGGGGAGAAAGAGGCCTGGGGAAAGACTGATGCAAGGCTAATGCATTAAACTTTTATATGAATAAGAAGTATGCTACTTCATTGTCAGTAGGTTGTCAGTTATGTACCACATATTTGAGAAAGCTAGAAGCTTTTACCATAAGGAATTAATAAATATATGATATATATCTATACAGCTAAAACTTGATGCAAATATTATTGTATGTATTCCTAATTTGGAACACCCCAAGGTACCCTATAAATATGTACTTTCAAATGCTTTTTACCTATTAGTTGATGCCAAATTTAATTAATTGAAATGTCCTTACAATAACTGTCTCCTACTGTTTAGATGCAGGAAATAAGGCTTAGAGAAGTTGAATAAATTATCTGAAATAGCATTGCAAAGGCTTGTTAGAACTTGGATTTGTATACTCTGGTCCATTGTATAGAATAAACTCTATGAACTCTGCCATTAAAGGAACTTGTGTGATACAGAGACTAAAATTAGATTATATGAACAAAGGGAGGAAGAATAATTCTTAGGCTTACAAAGAATTTCTGGAGGCGGGAACAGGGCTGGCATGAGTTTCATCTTAAAGCAGCTCTTGATTGCACTCAGGGAAGGGTTTGCAATCTGTAATTAGATGTGTCTCTCATGGGCTTCCCAGGTAACTGTGCTTTATTGTAAACTCTTCGCAGCTTCAGAAAACATCTCTTCTTCATATCATCTTCCATGAATACCCACTTTGGATAACAATGTGCATGAAATTACACGTTCCACTTACGAGACCTCAGAAGCCCCTTGTCCTGCTGATCACCCCTTCATTCTTACTGCCATAAAATAGTTTAGCTTGGTTTTGATTATTATCTGATGGGATTGGTATTGTAATATGCTCATTAGTGTTTAGCTTCATCTATGAGTTTCCTCTCCCTGTTTGTAAATAGTTGTAGTCCATTTTCCATTGTTCTTTTGTGATCCAACTGAAGTTCCTTTGTTTTCTCTTGGCATTTCTGTTCTTGTTTTTCTTATCAAAGGCAATATCAAAAGTGCATACGCAGCACTTCAGGGTCAACGCATGGTTGTTTTTTTTTTTTTTTTTTAGTTTCCCTCTATTTCCACAAACTGTTTACTTTTACTTTTGTGTTTCTGTGAGAGAAGGACACATTCACTCAGTTGTTTAGCCTTTGTCTTTTTAGATGCACTCCCAGCCTCAAGTTATAGATGCTTCCTCAACTTTTTTATACAGATGCTGAGGTTTAATTTTTTTCTTGAGCATTTTCTTTTCGTCATTGTATGGTCCCTCATAAAGTCCTGATTGCCAATAAAGTCATTGATAATCACCATGTCCTAATGTTTGCGCTCCTGTCCCTATGAGACTTCCAAGTTTCTGTTTCACGTCTTTACATCTTAGCTTGTACACTTGTGAGACAAAGGCCTATGTCCTCAGAGGAATGATAGCCATCTATTTAAGACTCTCCTCAATGTCCCCATGGTCCCCTCACTCTCTTTTGACTGTATTCATCTGTTTAGAGTTTCACTTAGCTTTCAAGATTTTTTTTTGGAAGAAAATTTTGTGCGTTTCCAAGTGTTCTACTTCAATCAGAAGTACAGGTTTACAGTAGAGCTTTATTTCTGTAACATATTAACTTTGACTCTGGGTCTATGACTAAGCTTTATGAACTTGATCTTCCTCACCTCTGAAATGATTCAGTATCTTGCTGTTACTAGGAGAAATAAATCAAAAAATTAAATATGATGTAGTTAGTGTGCATCTTTATATTTAGTAATCCAAATACTTTATATTATTTATATTATTTTAACAAAGAACATTAATTTTCAAATGATATTTTATTTCTTGTACTTGGATCACATAGTATTCCAAGGTGTTAGGTACCATGCAGTCAAGAGTGGGATTATACCAACATTGCTCATTTCCATAGCAGATGATGATGATTCTAGATGAATTAAGATGTAGTCCTAATGAGAACTGGGAAAGAATTGAATTTATCAAGGGCATCATGAGTCCCATGAAAAATGAAGAGTGGAACAATAAGTAGGAAGTAATAGGGTCAAAATGTCCTTACAATAACTCTGTCTCCTACTGTTTAGATGGAGAAAATATCTTAGTTAGGGTTTCATTGCTTTGAACAGATCCCATAACCAATGCAAGACTTAAAAGGAACAACATTTAATTGGAGCTGGCTTATAGGTTCAGAGGTTCAGTTCATCAAGGCAGGAGCATGTCAGCATCCAGGCAGGCATGATGCAGGAGGAGCTGAGAGTTGTTCATCTTCATCTGAAGACTGTAAGAGAATGCTGGCTTCCAGGAAGCTATGATGAGAGTCTTAAAGCCCATACCCACAGTGACACACCTACTCCAACAGGGCCACATCTTCTAATCATGCCACTCTCTGGGCTTAGCATATACAAACCATCACAGTGGGTAACGCAAACAGAGATACATGTTTTTTGATCAAATTAATGTATCCCCACAGTTCCAGAGACTGGGAGGCTCTAGACTGGTATTCAGACTGATGGATTCTGAATTCTTCCAGCCTCATTCCTGTGCCCATTTATAAGGATTTTCTTCTTACCCATTGCAGCTTCATTACCCTTCATTTGTAGCTGACTTCCAGATGAGCACCCCAATCTAAGAGTGAGACAATGAGAGAGAAAAAAGAACAACTCCAAACAGATGATGAATGTTCTATATAACTGAATCAGTCACTTACACTGCACTAGGCTCATTAGATGTGAGTCACAAAGTCCCACCCACAATCAGAGGAGGGGGTCTCAACTTCCTAATGCTACACCGCTTTAATACAGTTCATGCTGTGGTTATCCCCAACCATAAAATCATCTCATTGCTACTTCATACCTGTAATTTTGCTACTGCTATGAACTGCAATGTAAATGTCTGATAGTAGGGTATCTGATGTACAGCCAACCCCCTCCCTGGGCCCCAGGTTGAGAACTACTGTATTAGAGTGTGAATATTGGAAATCAGCTATGTCTTGGGCTCTCTTTGAGGATAAGAACGATAGAACATCAATTATTTGCATCATCTCTGATAGGTAAAATGTTAGCACAACAAGATGACAAGTTAAGACATTATTATTCAAATCAATCAAGGCAAGAAGAGCAAAATCTTTTATCATATGAGCACCTCTTCTGTTTGAGGTTTGGGCAGATGGGAAATCCTTGAAAAATGTTGCAACCCACCTCAGCTGGGATCCATTCGTCTTGTCCCGTTCAGGAAACTACTGGGATTCATGATGTTTAAATGGAAAGTTAGGTTTCCAAGCTGTTCAGGTTTAATTCCGCCTCTGCTGTTTGTTATCAAGGTATCCTTGGAATAGTCACTCAGCTTCCCTAGGCCTCACTTTCATTGATTACAAAAATGCATATCAGGTTCTTGTCAGATGAAGCCATATACAAAGACAAAGTACTCTGGAACAAGGTTTACTTACAGCAAGTGCTCAATATTACCCAAAATTCTGGCTATTTTCCTCACCACCACATGGTTTAAGATGGTAGAGGCAGGCCATCCATGTTCCTCTATGTCTGCATCGCCAAACATTCTCATTTTCAGCTTATGGAACCCGAACTCATGAATCTTTTCTCTACAAGTGATGGTAGGCATTGTTGAGTGGATGACATTACCCTGGCTCTCAACAGCAACTGGAAATGGTTGTCCAAGACATTAGCAGTACCTGCCACACAGTAGTCACTTAGAAACATTGCTTGTGTCCCATTTCTTCCTTGATACCTATTTACAATTAAGAAGATGTGAAAGGACATCTTTGTGTCAGTGGAGCAACACCTGCAGGGTGACTGGCTCAGGCGCTTCCTGTGATCTCAGAGGAGGGAACTGCACTCTGGAAAATTGATAGGCAACTAACAAGGGAAGTTAATCTGTGCGTCCACCTTTGAAAGGCAGTTCTGGGTTGGAACCCATTTTCTCAATTATCTGCCAGGACAGGGGGAAATCAGGCCTTTTGATTGAGATGTCCTGAGAGGGGAGATTCTATCCCCATATCTCACAATACATTCTAACTCCTTTGTTTTCTTGATGGCTAAAATGCTATTAACTAGAGTGTTTTCTCCTTGGGCTGTTGATGTGAAACTCAGCAAGTTTACATTGCTACAGAGCCTTCCACTCTTCACAAGCAAGTTCTTAATAAATAAAAGGAAATTTGCCCTTCCCAGAGTCACATGGATAACAAGGTTGGTACTGGTGTGTGTTTTCAGTCTAGATGCTGACTCTGCTGGATGAGTAGCCTGCCCTGTTCAATGAATATGGATATGTACTTTACAATTATTCCACTTAAAGGGTCAGATTTACTTACGAAACTAACTTTACCCATTGACTTATTTAGCATTGAAAACCAGAGTCAGGAATTTGAGGGAAATATTCTCTTTTCAAGAATAGTCATAGCAGAGTCCAAAAGGATAGCTTTTCAACTCTGAACTATAACAAAAACAGAAAGGTACAATACAATGTAAGGCTCCAGGTTAGGAGCTCTGACACAACCAGGATCACAGGAAGGACGGGCTCCAGTCAGATATATCCAGGGCAGGTAGCACTAGAGTTAACCAGATGGTGGGAGGCAAGCATGAGAACATAAGTAACAGAAACCAAGGTTACTTGGCATCATCAGAACCCAATTCTCCCACCATAGCAAGTCCTGGATACCCTAATACATTGGAAAAGCAAGATTCATATCAAAATCACTTCTAATGATGATGATAGAGGACATTAAGAAGGACATAAATAACTCCCTTAAAGAAATACAGAACACAGGCAAACAGCTAGAAGCTCATAAAGAGGAAACACAAAAATCCCTTAAAGAGTTAAAGGAAAACACAATCAAACAGGCGAAGGAAAGAAACAAAACCATCCAAGATCTAAGAATGGAACTAGGAACAATACCCTGGAGGTAGAAAAATCCTAGGAAAGAGATCAGGAGTCATAGATTCAAGCATCACCAACAGAATACAAGAGATAGAAGAGAGAATTTCAGGTACAGAAGATACCATAGAAAATATTGACACAACAATGAAAGAAAAAGCAAAAAGCAAAAAGCTCCTAACCCAAAACATCCAGGAAATCCAAGACACAATGAGGAGACCAAACCTAAGGGTGTAGAAGAGAATGAAGATTCCCAACTTAAAGAGCTAGTAAATATCTTCAACAAAATTATAAACTTCCCTAACCTAAAGAAGGAGATGTCCATGAACATACAAGAAGCCTACAGAACTCCAAATAGACTTGACTAGAAAAAAAATCCTTCCATCACATAATAATCAAAACACTAAATGCACTAAACAAAGAAAGAATGTTAAAAGTAGTAAGGGAAAAAGGTCAAGTAACATATAAAGGCAGACCTATCAGAATTACACCAGACTTCTCACAGGAGACTATGAAAGCTAAAAGATCCTGGGCAGATGTCATACAAACCCTAAGAGAACACAAAGGCCAGCCCAGGCTACTATACCCAGCAAAACTCTCAATCACCATAGACAGAGAAAAGAAGATATTCCATGACAAAACCAAATTTACACAATATCTTTCCACAAATCCAGCCCTATAAAGAATATTATATATATATATATATATATATATATATATATATATATCAACAGAAGAAGTGAAGCTACAACCTAGAAGAAGCAAGAAAATAATCTTTCAACAAACCCATACAAACACAATTCCACCTCTAACAAGAAAATTAACAGGAAGTAACAATTTTTTCTTAACATCTCTTAATATGCAAATTAATATTACCAACATATCCTAATCAATTGAAATTCAAAACTATGAGCAATTAGAAATTTGTCTGCTGTCATTCCATGGTCTCTCTAATTTGGTAATGGGAGAAGTAGGTCCAATATTGTACAATCCATATATACTTTCTGCTTGTTTGTACATGACAGGGACTTGCTGTGGGGCACATAATGGTCTTGAAATCATGCTTCTCCTATCTCAGCCTCTCTATTAGTAGGATTGTTTATTTGATGTTTTTACACTATACTATGGTTTTCAGAACAGCTTACATATTTCAAAATTATTTATACAGCCAAAAGAAATGTAGACAATTAATTTGGGAAGGGGCTTGTAAGAGAAAAGCAAAATGTGAGACTGAAGGCTTTGCTTGATATTTATAATTATTGAATCAATTTTGAAGAAAAGGACTTTATAAGTTACTCTTATTCTGAGATGAATGCTTTTCAAAATCATCACAGCTGGTGAATCAGATCTTACCCTCACCTAATGTCTGTGCCACCCTCCAAGCAGAACCATTCTTCATTGAAACAATGAATGAATGACTTCATTTGATAGACCATATTAATACACACACCATTCCTTAAATGACTGTAACCTGTTCCCTGTAGGCTAAGAATGACAACAATCACTCAAGTCATATAGCTTTGACTGTAGCAGGAAATCTGTATCCCAAAATCGTGCCTACAATTCATTCCTTGGCGCAGCAGAACTGTCAACTCTTAGCTTATCTACTATGGAGGTAAAATCCTTTGGTGATGTGAGGGAAGTTCAAGTACAGCCTTATTACAATGAACTCTGATGTCCAAAAACTGTTCTTATTTTGGTTTGTACCACAGTAAGAGCCAGGGTTTTAAGCTCTACTAAAAACAAAACAAAACAAACAAACAAAAATACTTTATCTATTTATGTTCATTAAAAAAACTAATAGTGGGGCTGGTGAGATGGCTCAGTGGGTAAGAGCACCCGACTGCTCTTCCAAAGGTCCAGAGTTCAAATCCCAGCAACCACATGGTGGCTCACAACCATCCGCAACGAGATCTGGCGCCCTCTTCTGGAGTGTCTGAAGACAGCTACAGTTTACTTACATATAATAAATAAATAAATAAATATTTTAAAAAAAAACTAATAGTGATATATTATTTTTTTGCTGTCAAAAATTTTTTAACTCATTTTTTAATTAGGTATTTTCTTCATTTACATTTCAAATGCTATCCCAAAAGTCCCCCAGACCCTCCCCACCCCCAATTCCCTACCCACCCACTCCCATTTCTTGGCCCTGGCGCTCCCCTGTACTGAGGCATATAAAGTTTGCAAGACCATGGGGCCTCTCTTGGAGTTATTTAAAATTTATATTGAGAAAAACGTATGCATTTTCAGTATTACTGAAGACAAACATCTACATAAGACTGTTCAATTGATTGTTGCTTTATATCAAACAACTTTTATAATACTCATTTTATTGTTACAATATTTTATAAATTTTAAAGAATATGACAAAAACAGAAGATATTGCAGGTTTTGTTTTGGGAGGGCTCTCCGGGAGGAGTTGGGGTACAAAAAGGAAAGAAAAATGTGATGTAAGCCGATTTACTCCAAATATGTTTTTCAATGTTAACAAATTCAGATAAATTGAAATTGTGTATCTTTTCTCATCATAATGCAATAAAACTTAAATGAAAGGAAACAAAAAGAAGACCAACAGAGATAGCTAACCTGGACCTTAGGGAGCTCCCAGAGACTGGGCATACATGGGCTGGACCTAGCTTTCCCCCTCCCCCTTCCCCCTCTCCGGGCACATATGCAGCAGTTGTACAGCTTACAGATCTCCCAACATCTGGAAAATTTAATTCTTTAAAAAATTTTTTTTAATTAGGTATTTTCTTCATTTACATTTCCAATGGTATCCCAAAAATCCCCCATACCCTCTCACTCTCCTACCACCCAATCCCACAAGCTGGAAAATTTAAATTTTAATTGAATAAAAAATATTTCCCTGCGGGGGATCAACATTGTAAAAATGGCTATCTTGCCAAAAGCAATCTACAGATTCAATGCAATCCCCATCAAAATTCCAACTCAATTCTTCAACGAATTAGAAAGTGCAATCTGCAAATTCATCTGGAATAACAAAAAACCTAGGATAGCAAAAACTCTTCTCAAGGATAAAAGAACCTCTGGTGGAATCACCATGCCGGACCTAAAGCTCTACTACAGAGCAATTGTGATAAAAACTGCATGGTACTGGTATAGTGACAGACAAATAGACCAATGGAATAGAATTGAAGACCCAGAAATGAACCCACACACCTATGGTCACTTGATCTTCGACAAGGGAGCTAAAAACATCCAGTGGAAGAAAGACAGCATTTTCAACAAATGGTGCTGGCACAACTGGTTGTTAACATGTAGAAGAATGCGAATCGATCCATTCCTATCTCCTTGTACTAAGGTCAAGTCTAAGTGGATCAAGGAACTTCACATAAAACCAGAGACACTGAAACTTATAGAGGAGAAAGTGGGGAAAAGCCTTGAAGATATGGGCACAGGGGAAAAATTCCTGAATAGAACAGTAATGGCTTGTGCTGTAAGATCGAGAATTGACAAGTGGGACCTCATGAAACTACAAAGCTTCTGCAAGGCTAAAGACACCATCAATAAGACAAAAAAACCACCAACAGATTGGGAAAGGATCTTCACCTATCCTAAATCAGATAAGGGACTAATATCCAATATATATAAAGAACTCAAGAAGGTGGACTCCAGAAAGTCAAATAACCCCATTAAAAAATGGGGCTCAGAACTGAACAAAGAATTCTCACCTGAGGAATACTGAATGGCAGAGAAGCACCTGAAAAAATGTTCAACATCCTTAATCATCAGGGAAATGCAAATCAAAACAACCCTGAGATTCCACCTCACACCAGTCAGAATGGCTAAGATCAAAAATTCAGGTGACAGCAGATGCTGGCGAGGATGTGGAGAAAGAGGAACACTCCTCCATTGTTGGTGGGATTGCAAGCTTGTACAACCACTCTGGAAATCAGTCTGGCGGTTCCTCAGAAAATTGGACATAGTACTACCAGAGGATCCAGCAATACCTCTCCTGGGCATATATCCAGAAGATGTCCCAACCGGTAAAAAGGACACATGCTCCACTATGTTCATAGCAGCCCTATTTATAATAGCCAGAAGCTGGAAAGAACCCAGATGTCCCTCAACAGAGGAATGGATACAGAAATTATGGTACATTTACACAATGGAGTACTACTCAGCTATTAAAAAGAATGAATTTATGAAATTCCTAGCCAAATGGATGGACCTGGAGGGCATCATCTTGAGTGAAGTAACACAATCACAAAAGAACTCACACAATATGTATTCATTGATAAGTGGATATTAGCCCAAAACTTAGGATACCCAAGATATAAGATACAATTTGATAAACGCATGAAACTCAAGAAGAATGAAGACCAAAGTGTGGACACTGTGCACCTTCTTAGAATTGGGAACAAAACACCCAGGGAAGGAGTTACAGAGACAAAGTTCGTAGCTGTGATGAAAGGATGGACCATTTAGAGACTGCTGTATCCAGGGATCCGTCCCATAATCAGCCTCTAAACGCTGACACCATTGCATACACTAGCAAGATTTTGCTGAAAGGACCCAAATATAGCTGTCTCTTGTGAGAAGATGCCGGGGCCTAGCAAACACAGGAGTGGATGTTCACAGTCAACTATTGGATGTATCACAGGGCTCCCAATGGAGAAGCTAGAGAAAGTACCCAAGGAGCTAAAGGGATCTGCAACCCTATTGTTGGAACAACATGATGTACTAACCAGAACCCTGGAGCTCTTGTCTCTAGCAGCATATGTATCGAAAGATGGCCTAGTCGGCCATCAATGGAAAGAGAGGCCCATTGGACTTGCAAACTTTATATGCCCCAATATAGGGGAATGCCAGGGCCAAAAGAATGGGAATGGGTGGGTAGGGAAGTGGGGGGCGCTATGGGGGACTTTTGGGATAGTATTGGAAATGTAATTGAGGAAAATATGTAATAAAAATATAAAAAAAAAAAAAGAAAAAAAAAAAACAAAAAAAAAAAAACAAAACAAACAAAAAAAAATGTCAGGGAAATAGCAGTCTGGTTGAGGAGTCTCCATTTTTCTTTAGAAACTGAAAGGCACAAGGAAGGACATGATTGTGCATGCCTGTAATCTAGGAGCAGAGATAGGGGTTCACCATGGGTTTGAAATTGACATGGTCTTCCAAGTAAGTGCTAGACCAGCAGGGAAGTATAGCAAACCTGTTTCAAAATCAGCAAACAAAAGGACAAAAGCAAGCAAAGTAAAAATTCCACATTGAAAGACAGAAAAGATCATACATATTCATTTTATATTTGTATGTATTCATTGTTCATAGTGATGGGCTTTATAAAGACGTTTCACTGAAGAATATTATGTACTGTAACCATTTTCAGCCATCTGTGCTCTTTTTCCCCTACATGCTGAGAATCTCCTTCCTTCCTTATATCTCACTTTTGCTTTGAAGTATGTGTGAGTGTGTGTGTGTGTGTGTGTGTGTGTGTGTGTGTGTGTGTGTGTGTGTGTAAATTTTTGAATTTATAACACCTGGGATCCATAAATAAGAAAACGTATGCTATTTGTCTCTCTGTTATCTGTTTTATTTTTCTTAACCTGATCATCTTCAGTTGCATCTGTTTTGTTGAAAATAACATAATTTCATTCTTCTTTTGGGCTAAATGAAATATTCTACTTTTGTATTGATTCATCCATTGAAGGACACATGGGGCTGATTCCATAGACTACTAAACTGCATGTGTGAGGAGCTTGATGTCAATGCTCATTTACAGTCCTTGGGGTGTATAAACAGGAGTAGTATACCTGGGTCACAGAATTTTGAGAATCACTTGGTCATAGAGTAGAGCTATTTATATCCAAATTTATGAGGAATTTCCACCATGATTCTGATAATGCAGTAATTTATATGTCCCCTAACACAGATTAATGTTTCCATTTTGTCCATTAATCAACCCATCCTCTAAACGCTAACCTCACAAGGATTTGTTATCAGTTTATTTAGTGATAGAAGTGATGGCTGACCTGAGATTCTAAGACAGGTTTAATTTGCATTTCCCTGATGACTAGTGACACCAAACAAGTTTTTTGTTAGATCATGAGTCTATCTCTTTAAAGTGCTGGTCACTTGGAGCTTGCCAGCTCTCTCATTGCCTAAATAAATCAGGCCATAAAATAACCCCTATAACACACACATACACACAAACACACACACACACAATCTCTCTCTCTGTCTCTCTCTCTCTGTCTCTCTCTCTGTCTCTCTCTCTCTGTCTCTCTCTCTGTCTCTCTCTCTGTCTCTCTCTCTCTGTCTCTCTCTCTGTCTCTCTCTCTCTGTCTCTGTCTCTCTCTCTCTGTCTCTCTCTCTCTCTCTCTCTCTCTCTCTCTCTGTGTGTCTCTGTCTCTGTCTCTGTCTCTCTCTCTCTCTCTCTCTCTCTCGTATATGTGTGTGTGTATGACAGTTCAGAAGTCCTACTATACTGAGCTGTAGCCTAAGAGTCCCTAAGTTCTGATACTCCACCATGCCCTTTGTCATGTAGGCTATAATGAACTAGATTCCATGGTATACATCCTGCAAAAGATAAGATGTCATATATTTTAAGGGTTCAACATTCTTGATCATCAAGGAAATGCACATTAAAGCTAATTTGATGATTCATCCTACCTAAGTCAGGCTGCTAAGATCAAGTAAATAATTCACTACAAGTACTGGAAAAATATGAGGAAAAAGTAACCAGTATTTTCAATGAATTCATACACAATGAAATGGGATAAAAAAATAAAATCATAGGGTTTTCAGATAAATTAATAGAACTGAAAAATATGACAGTGAGGTAACCCATTATACAAAAGTAAATGTAGCCTGCTCTCTTTAATTTAGAACCTAGCCACCAAACTCCTAAATCTGATCACATAGCCAGTAATAACCTTAGAAGCTAAGACAGTCCAAGGGACAACAGAAATACATGGAAAGGAGGAAAGTAATCTAGAGACAGGAGTAAGGATAATTGAGAAGTGTAGAAAGAAAGGTGAGATAGACAATACTAATGACTAAACCACCAACCAGAGAGTATAGTTGGAAGGAACCATGGCTCCAGCTACATATGTAGCAGAGAATGGCCTTATCTGGCATTGGTGGGAGGAGAGGCACTTGCCCCAACATAGGTGAATGATACAGCGGTGGGAGAGGGTGAGTGGATAGAGGAGCACCCTCATTAAGGCATAGAGGAAGGGGATAGGATGGGGGCTTGTGAAAAGGAAAATGGGAAGGGGGATGTCATTTGGAATGTACATGAATAAAATGATTAATGAAAATAAAAATAAAACACATACCAAAAAAAAAAAAAAAAAAATATTTCCCTGCGGGAAAAAAATGGCCCTGGGTTAATAATTAACTCTGTTAACTAAAGTCTTTAATGATTAAAAAACTGAATTTGTGTTCGGAATCTATCAGAATAGATTCAGAACATTAGTGGGCCATTTTTTTTTCTTTCTGTTTTTCGCACCAGTCTTTCAGTTGTCATGTCAGGAAGGATTTGTAAACACTATTAATTACATATTTGTTTTCAATGTTTGCCCCAAACAATGTTACACTAGAAGAAGATAGTGATTAATGAAAAAAAAACATACTGAAAAGTGGTATAATTGCCTTTTTAAAAATAGCAATTGCCAGTATAAGCTTAGTTAAGTTGCTTTCAGGAATAATTATTGTGTGGATGAAACAGGAGTTAGTTTGGAACATTCTTCAGTGATTTGTATTGTGGTGGCAAGTTCCCCATTCTTCTGAGAGCTGCTGAGCAATAGAAACCTAAAATGAAAGAGTTAAACCCAATCACAAAGACTTTATTCTTTCCTAGGGTCAATTGCTTAACACCAGCATATCATATTTATATTCTCCTCTCTCTCATACACACACACACACACACACACACACAGAGAGAGAGAGAGAGAGAGAGAGAGAGAGAGAGAGAGAGAGAGAGAGAGAGAGAAAGAGAGAGAGAGAGAGTAGTACTCTTCCCTTCTTTGCTGGCTTGACAAAGAAGAAAACAGTTCTTAATTTGAAATAACATCCTACTTTGATCTCTGAGTGGCTTTCTTAGCAGAGAATACATATTTAATCTTTTAGTGTGAAATTTTCATCAAATTTCCTTTAAAGATAGATTAAAATTATCATTACACAAGAAAGACCAGGGTCATTGCCTTTTGGCCTTATGACTTTTGAACTGTGTTACCTAAAAGCTGCACCTTCCAGGCAAACTAACTGTTAAGACATTTAACAACTGTGGGAAGATTGGAATGTTGCAGGTCACATTTATTTATTTTGGTCTACCTTAACTCCCTTAAGAGCAATTCATGCCTCATCTCTGTGTCTGACTTAACATCCTTGTGACTACCACATGGAACCCTTTGGATTGATTGACAGCTAAAGTTCATCAACCCAGCAGCTAAGAATATCTTCAGAAAACATCTGAAGCCTGCAGCAGACAGCTGCCTACTTTGAGGTAACCTGTGAGCCTGTTGCACCCACCAAACGTATTTGAAGTGTTTTCATCCATGACTTTGTTGGGTTTGCAAGTATAAAATTGTTACCTCCTTGGAACATGGAAATTGGGGCTCCCTAAACCTGTGTTCCTGAAGCATGATCATCCACTCATATTTGGGTCCAGAGTAAACTATATATAATTCTCTTAGGATGAAAGCTGTAATTTTTATGTCATAGATCTTTTAGCTTTCTGTTTTAATCTGTATCATTTCATGGCCTTATATAACCTGAGTCCCAAAGAGCTTCATCTGTCATGGTAACAAGTTTGCCACAGATCAGTAGCTTCAAACACTGTCCATACAATGAGCCTTGTCTGCTATCTCTGCTTAGAAACTGAGACCCAAATCCTAGTGCTGGGGGAGCTGGTTTCAATCCTAGGGGCTATGAGGGATTTTTTTCTTCAGGCTTGCTCAGGACACTGTCAGAATTCACTGTTTACCATGCATTCTACATGATTTCCTGTGTTTTTAAGCCAGCAAAGGTAACCTGAGACCTTTTGTCTTGTGATTTTTTTTCCCCCTGGGGACATGAAAAAAGAAGCATTCAGTTACCAAAGAGAGAGAGAGAGAGAGAGACAGAGAGAGAGAGAGAGAGAGAGAGAGAGAGAGAGACAGAGAGGGAGGGAGAGAGAGAGAGAGAGAGAGAGAGAGAGAGAGAGAGAGAGAGAGAGAGAGAGAGAGAGAGAGAGAGAGAGTCCTGATAGACCCATGGATCCTGTCCATGTCCATTTGGTGAATCACTAAATTTATTTGGGTAGAAAGCAGGGGTGGTGCCAATCTCCTGGGAGGGTTTGGTTCTCTTCTCCAAAGCCTTCAATCCTGCAGACTTAGTCATTACTGCAAAGATTGTGCTCAAGCTGATCTCTTGGTTATTTCAGAAACTCTGCTGTCTGGTGCGCAATGGTCACTCCAAATCAACAAACAAACAAAAACCCAAAAGCCAGCTCCATTATAACCTACAGAGAAACAGGCTTTCTGGTTATCCCATGGGTTAATGTACCTGTCCCTTTATGCTCACCAAAATCTAAACTCTTAGGATATTATTTTAAGTGACTATGTTTTTTCCCCAAAACCAATAATTCAGAGTAGGAAGGTGTAAACTGTTGGTATTTAAGCTACTCATTTTATTCTCTGCTCAAAAATATCTTATAATATAGAACTTTGGTAAACGTTTTGGAGTAAATCCAAAAGACAGGTGTGTTTTTCCTAAAAATTGTCTCCAACAATTGGTAATAACAAGCCATTAGCAAACTACAGCTAACATCTGTTCTCCATGCAATACTTTTTAAAAAGTATTAATCAGACAAGACATATAAATGTGGCAAAGCTTGTGGTGATTGCCATCCTGTGTCCACCCGAGTGCTGTCCCATAAGTATAAACAGACAAGAAAGAAAATTAAAATGTATTTAAACATTGTTGTTCTTGGTTCTTATATTTTTGAGGGGAAAATCAGAAGAAAAAGGAAGGTGTTATCATGTATTTTCAGAGGTGAAAGTCCAGGTTTGTGGAGTGCTGGAAAGAGAAACAGAGAGTTAAGTCGAGAGAAGATGTACAGAGATATAATGGCCAAGGGTTAGATGGGCTGTTGTGTAGAACATGGCTGCAGTCTCTTCACTCTGTGGGGAGCACATCACCTGAAGAACTGCAGAGAGGGGGCTTGTCTGGGCACAGTGCTCTGCCCACTGGTCAACCTGCACTTGCTGGTCAGCCTAAGAAAGGGTCACAGCATATTGTCATGTTCTCTTCTGGTCTCGTTTACAGCTTCATTTCTCTCTCCCCCAAATTTGTGCAGGAGCAACAAAATGTTAATGCTTGATTTAACTCTTACTTTAAGTTATGACCTAATTGGGGGGGGGGAACTAGATCAAGAGAGTTGGTACCAAGCACAAGGATAAAAAAATGAAACTGGTGTTCAGAGTATACTTTTAACTGATTGTATTTATTCTTGAGTTAATAACCCTGTATGGGAAATAGAATCGGTCGTAGACATATGCTAAACACAGTCCTTTCCTGGAGATGAGTGACCATCAATTTAATCTAATTCACTCAGCTGGAAAATCCAAGGTCATGTAGAATGTGAATAGAGACTCATAATGTGCAAATATCTTCTAACATCTGGCAATAACTTCATAAAGATATTCCTATCTATTCCTTCATTCCAGCATGGCCAATTTTTTTTTTTTTTGGAGTTTTTGTTAGATATTTCTTTATTTACATTACAAATGTTATTCCCTTTCCTAGTTTCCCTTCTGAAAATCCTCTTATCCTCTCTCGGATCCCCATGCTCCCCAATCCACCCACTCCCATTCCTGATCCTGGCATTTCCCTATACTGGGGCATAGAACCTTCACAGGACCTAGGGCCTCTCCTCTCATTGATGACCGACTAGGCCATCCTCTGCCACATATACAGCTAGAGCCACAAGTTCCACAATGTGTTTTCTTTGATTGGTGGTTTAGTTCTAAGGAGATCTGTGGGTACTGGTAAGTTCATATTGATGTTCCTGCTATGGGGCTTCAAACCCCTTCAGCTCCTTGAGTCCTTTCTCTAGCTCCTTCATTGGGGAACTTGTGCTCCATCCAATGGATTATTGTGAGCACCCACTTCTGTATTTTCCAGACACTGGCAGAACCCCTCAGCTATATCAGGCTACTGTCAGTAAGCTCTTGTTGGCATCTGCCATAGTGTCTGGGTTTGGTGTTTGGGGTTGTTTATGGGATGGATACCCAAGTGGGGCAATCTTTGGATAGCCATTCCTTCAGTCTCGGCTCTGAACTTTGTCTCTGAAACACCTTCCATGGGTATTTTGCTCTTCTTAGGCAATGAGCTTAACACATTGTAGAAATAATGTGTATCTCCTATTTACCACATATTTTAATTTCAAACTATATTCTTGGTTATTTTAAAATGTTTATTTGCATTTTCATGTGCTCACACACATGTGCTTAGCTGTCCATGCACATATAAGCATTTGAGTGTAAAAACCACAGATCAGGGCTGGTGAGATGGCTCAGTGGGTAAGAGCACCCGACTGCTCTTCCGAAGGTCCAGAGTTCAAATCCCAGCAACCACATGGTGGCTCACAACCATCTGCAACGATATCTGGCGCCCTCTTCTGGAATGTCTGAAGACAGCTACAGTGTACTTACATATAATAAATAAATAAATCTTTAAAAAACAAAAAACAACAACAACAAAAAAAAACACAGATCAATGTAGTTTTTTTCTACCATGATCTGCCTTATTTGTATTATTTTTTTTGAGATGATAATATAATTACATCCCTATAAGCTCATATATTTTAATGTTCATCCATCAGAGGTTGGTACTACTTGAGAAGGATAAGGAGTGTGACCTTGTTGGAATAGGTACAGCCTTTTGGAAAAAGTGTGTCAGGATGTATGTCTCCTACTGCTGTATGTGGATCCAGATGCAGAATTCTCAACTACTACTCTAGCACCATGTCTGCCTGCATGCTGCCATGCTTCTTACCATGAAGACAATGGACTAAACCTCTGAAACTGTGAACAAGCCCCAGTTAAATGTTTCCCTTTATAAGAGTTATGTGGTCATGGTGTCTCTTCATAACCATAAAACACTGATTATATGAGCTCCCCTTTCCTTTCTTTCTTGCAATTGCCCTTGAACTCATTCAAATTTAGGGACTCTTTTTCTTTAATTGTGTGTGTGTATGTGTGTGTGTGTGTGTGTGTTCCTAAATATATAAATTCATACTACTTACAACCTACTCAGATAATGTTACTCATGTGTCTTAGTTAGGGTTTTACTGCTGTGAACAGACACCTAGCCAAGGCAACTTTTATATGGGCAGCATTTAACTGGAGCAGGCTTGCAGATTCAGAGCTTCAGCCCATTATTATTAAAGTGGGATCATGGGAGCATCCAGGCAGGCATGGTGCAGGAGCAGCTCAGAGTTCTACATCTTCATCTGAGAGCCTCTAGGAGAAGACTGGCTCCTCAATCAGCTAGGAGAAAGGTCCCAAAGTAGGCCACCACAGTGACACACTTCCTCCACCAAGGTCACACCCCTAATTCTACCACTCCCTGCCCCATACATATTCAAACCACCACACCATACATACTATTTTCAGAATTGACCATTTGTCATTAGATAACCAATTGGTGTGCTCTTTTCTAGGGAAGACAATTAATTTCCCCTCCTCTTGGCTTTCCATAGTTAAGATAGATTCCTCGCACCACATGGTACCTTGGAACGGCTGTAACTCCAGTTGTAGGAACGCCTATGCTCTCTTTTGTCTTCTGTGAACATATGGAGAACATGAATACATGGAAACAAAGCATCCAGGTACATAAAAATATCTCTATATTAATTTCTGTAAACAAAGAAGCTTTATGGGGTTGAGAGAGCAGGCATGACTTTGCTGGTAAAAATTTAAAATGTGCCAAAGCCATGTGTTCTTAGCTTGCAGAGCAAGTATTAGTGAAAAGAACCGGCCTGATGATACTCAGTTCTTGGAACCTGATGCACAATGTCACACCCTAAATGACATTTAGCCACATTACCTATATATGTATTGTGTTAATTAGAACCCCATTGTTTTTGACTAATCAAGAATAAGTAATTTGAAACAGAAAGTATTTTACTACTCATAATTTCAAGTATATGCATTCAAGTATATGCATTGAATCTTTTAAAAATATTTTATTTCTCCTCAAGTAAGAAATTATTTTTAAAGGTCTTCAAGCTCTAAATTTAGGCATAAAAAAAAGAATTTAAAAGCCATTTAAGCTATTATTTTCCTTTACTATGCAAGATGATTGAATCTTTTCAAATTCACACTACGCATCTGATGTTTTTGATTGCAAACAATTCAATCTTGAGTTACCTATTTGGGCATTATTTCTGAATAAAAGATTTGAAATTGGATGTTACAGGTCATGGATCTGTATTTATATATCTAGTTCATGCTTCAGAAAATGAGCTTCTCATAATACTTGATTACCAAATGATATTGTGCATAAAATATATAAATGTGAGTATGTGTTGTTATTCCAGTGCTGGAAGAAGAAGAGGAAATTAGATCGCCTAAGGAAGAGGCATAAAAAGCAAAGTTATTACCAATTGTTTAAAACGAATCCATTTACCTCTTCTAAACTACATTGTTGTCTTAAGCAGAGAAAAAATTGATAAAAATAAAAATGAACTTTCTAACATGTGAGTCATGCGATAGCCCAAGGGACGGTTGGTTTTCTTAATCCAAACCATTTTGCATAAATGATTTATAAATTAATTGCTACAGGGAAAGGGCTGTATTTGTTTGTTGCTGCTGTCGGCACGAGCAGAACACTGCAGAGTAGGACTTTGAATATGAATGGCACGGTTCAAGTACATCCTCAACAGAACAAAGGTTCCATAAAGAGAAATAGCATAGACATGGTCTCCAGAAAACGAAGATAAAATTGTTCACTGGTTTTACTTTGTGTTTAAAATCCACTGGTCATGGAAAGTTTCCCTATACAGGTATTCAAATGTCCTGTTTTCCCAGTAAAGAGGATTTCTGGCTTCTGGTGTGTGTGTGTTGTGGGGTGGGTGTTTAACAGTTAACAGATAGGTTAAAATATTAATCAATGCAAGCTCAATGCTAAATTTGGTCTGATTTTTTTGCTAGATGATTCCGGAAGATTTTGCTTCTAAAACTATTAGGAGAAAAATTAAGTTTAAGAAATGCCAAATGTAGGAAACAAACAAATTCACATGTACAGGTGTCTTTAAAAAAAAAAAAAAAAAAGCCTGGCGTGGTGGCACACGCCTTTAATCCCAGCACTCGGGAGGCAGAGGCAGGCGGATTTCTGAGTTCGAGGCCAGCCTGGTCTACAAAGTGAGTTCCAGGACAGCCAGGGCTATACAGAGAAACCCTGTCTCGAAAAAAACCAAAAAAAAAAAAAAAAAAAAGCGTAGTCCCTGAGGGTAGAAAATAAGGAAAAATCATGTCTGTGCAAAATATTTAAGGATTTTTCCTTTTCTATTTCCTAACAATAGACTTTTAACAGCTGTTTACATAGTGTTTATATTGTGCAAAACATTTCAAGTCATGGGAGATGCCTCAGTGCATGAGTGAGAGAGAGAGAGAGAGAGAGAGAGAGAGAGAGAGAGAGAGAGAGAGAGGAGGGGAGGGGAGGGGAGGGGAGGGGAGGGGAGGGGAGGGGAGGGGAGGGGAGGGGAGGGGAGGGGAGGGGAGGGGAGGGGAGGGGAGGGGAGAGGAGAGGAGAGGAGAGGAGAGGAGAGGAGAGGAGAGGAGAGGAGAGGAGAGGAGAGGAGAGGAGAGGAGAGGAGAGGAGAGGAGAGGAGAGGAGAGGAAAGAGGGGGGAGAGAGGGGGAGAGGGGGGAGAGAGGGGGAGAGAGGGGGAGAGAGGGGGAGAGAGGGGGAGAGAGGGGGAGAGAGGGAGAGCGAGAGGGACTAGGACTGAGCATCTTATGATCTTGGCATTTGCAGACAGAAGCAGAGCCAGTTTCCAAGATACCAAAGGATGAGCATATCTACATGCAGCATATCTACATGCAGCATATCTACATGCAGCATATCTACATGCATAAATCTCATAAAATGAGCACCTCCATTTGCTCTGAAGCTCCTCTCGATCATTTCACTTGCTCTACTGTTGACCTATAAGGCGATCTTATTTGGTACTGTCTTGGGAGTTTGCGTGAGAGATGTCTATGGATGCAGAAGCTCATTGAACAAAGGAGGCACATGTTAAAAATATAGAGATGCTACCGTTTAAGAGAGCGTCAAAGGCAGGTATTTGTTTTTGAAAATATAAACAAAGGAAAACTGAGAAGTTCATCAAAGGAAGGTACCTACTACCCACAAGGAACAGATCAGTGTTAGACTATGAGTCTTCTCTAACCAACTGAGCCACTCTGTGTCATTGTGTTTGAATGTAAACTTAGTTTTGTTAAGTTAAATAATGTGTCCCCAAATTCCATGTATACCTGAGGCTATTGATCGGTAGAGTCTTTGCAGAATCATAGTTCAGTGGGTTAGACCTTAATGCAATGGTTTCCTTATTAGAAGGGGATTAGACAGACATTTGAAAATCCTCCATTCAGAGACAGGCAGAGACTGGGTGCTTTCTAGAAAGCCAAGGAAGCACCAGGTATTGTCAGAAGCGACCCCAAGCTAGCAGGCAGGTGTTGGATAAGGCTTTATCAGACCTTCCTCAGTAAACCAACTCTGAAAATACCTTCATTTCTAACTGACTATTCTTTACAACTGTGAAAGAGTTTGGCTCTTTGTATGTGTAAGACTTTGTCACAGTAGCCTTGGAAAGCTAGTATACTTACATAAAGACTATTGCCCATCGAGATAGAAAGGAGAATACTCTTTAAATTTCTATAGTCTTTTCTTAGTGATTAAGATTCTCTGATGTTTTGAAAAAACCCTCAGGGAGGAAAGAACTCATTACAAATCTACATATCACGAGCTTTATGGAGATACCAAAATATCAGAAAGATACGTATTTTTGATGTAACCAGCCTGAAAACCTGGCAGGTGGGGTAGTGAGATTTATCAAAGCAAACACAATTATTATGTATCTTTGTAGCTTTTTATGAATATTCTCATGACTTGCTCAGCCCCCTTGCTTACACAGGACTGCATGCCCAGAGGTGGCACTACCCACATTCACCATAGGCCTCCTACAATTATTGTTCAAAAAGTGTCCCACAGACTTACTCGAAGGAGGGTACTTCTGATGGCAGCAAACCCTCAGTTAAACTTCCCTCTTCACAGATGACTCTAGTTTCTGTCAAATTGATTAAAACAAAACAAAACAAACAAACAAACAAAAACCAAAAAAAAAAAACCTAAAAGCACACGTTTTTTATTGTAAAGATAATTAGAAAATATTTTGTTAAATTGCTTTTCTCATCCTAAATGGAAACACTGAAAATTCTTAGCAAATTATTATTTGTTTTAAAAAAGATTTACCAAGTTTCCTTATATTAAGAGAAAAAAATAACACAGTGCATTTTAATATGTTAAAGAATATAAGTTGTTTCCTTATATTTGTATTCTCTGCATACTTATGAACTTAGATGAATGGAGAATAGCATATCTCTCTGCCTCTGGCTCTTGCTGTCTGTCTCTCTGATTCTGTGTATGTATATGTGTATGAGAATGTGTGTGTATGTGTGTGGGTGTTTGTATGAGTGTGTGTGCACGTGTGTGACTGTGTGTATGACTGTGTGTGTCTGTGTGTGTGTGTCTGTGTGTGTTCTACTTGTAATTAAGGTAATTAAGGAGATAGTGTTAGAATTTCAGATCTGGGTTTAACACAATGTGACAGAAATGCTAGCCTAGCCCAAAAGACAACTGCAAAAGGCTTGAGGCTTGGTATGTTTTAATCTACTACCAAGGAAGCAAGAAAAGTCAAACTGATTTAAACAGAAGTTTTCTGGCAAAGACTAGATCACCCTAACCACACTGATTCTGAAAGCAGAATACAATGATTAATTAGTCTAGTTTGCTTGGCATGAACTTGAGAACAATACGAAAGATGCTCTGTTTAAGCCAGGCTGTGTTTGGGGTTAGAGCATGTATATTATGCCTGGTGTCTGGATAGGTTGCTGAAAGGGACAGGTCAAGAGATCTTTTCAATTATCAGTACTTATATTTGCATCAAGAATGACATGAAGTGACTGATTCAAGACTTCTATTTGGAAACAATTTCTAGTTGTACTTTGACTTTGAGTAGGGCTTTGTTTTAACTTTGACATGATTTGCAGATATTAGAGTTATTTCTTCCATACCAAGTTACCATAATCTAACCTTTACCCTGGCATGTTATTTCCAGATTTGGATATAGTTGTTGGAATTCAGTCAATGTTCATTAAACTTCAAATTTCTTTCTTTTTGGAGAATATCAAATAAAACTCATGTAAATCAAACAGCAAGCAATTTTAATAACTAAGAGAATACCTATCCTCTGAAATTGAAAAGCTTCAGTAAGGCATAGGAAACTGTCAATAAGACAAAATGTCAACCTACAGATTGGGAAAAGATCTTCACTAACCCCATATCCAACACAGGGCTAATATCTAAAATATACAAGGAACTTGAGATGTTAGACTTCAAAAATCAAATAACCCAATTAAAAAATGGGCTACAGAGCTAAACCACCAACTCTTAACTGAGGAATCTTGAATGGCTGAGAAGCACTTAAAGAAATGTTCAACATCCTGAGTAATCAGGGAAATGCAAATCGAAATGACCCTGAGATTCCACCTCACAGCAATCAGAATGGCTAAGATCAAACACTCAGGTGACAACAAATGCTGGTGAGGATGTGGAGAAAGAGGAAAACTCCTCCATTGTTGGTAGGATTGCAAATCTGTACCACCACTTTGGAAATCAATCTGGAGGTTCCTCCAATAATTGAAAATAGTTCTACCTGAAGATCCAGGTATACCACTCCTGGGCATATACTCAAAAGATGCTCTACCATATCACAAGGACATGTGCTCCACTATGTTCATAGCAGCCTTATTTGTAATGCTCAGAAGCAACCCAGATGTCCCACAATGGAAGAATGGCTACAGAAAATGTGGTCCATTTACACAATGGAATAATACTCCATTATTAAAAATGAGGAAATCATGAATTTTGCTGGCAAATGGATGGAACTAGAAAATATCATCCTGAGTGAGGTAGCCCAGACCCAAAAGGAAATGGATGGTATGTACTCACTGATAAGTAAATATTAGCCAAAAAGTTCAGAATACCCATGATACAGCTCACAGACCATATGAGGCTTAACAAGAAGGAAGGCTTCAATTCCACTTAGAAGGGGAAACAAAATAATCATGGGAAACAGAGGGATTAAGGAACCTAGGAGGAAGAGGGGAGGGAAAGGGGGAAATGGGGGCAGGATCAAGTATAGGGGAGACAGGAGAGAAGCCCAGAGGGCCAGGAGAATGAATAGAAATATTCAGTAGTGTGGGGTGGGGGAGTCTAGAAAGTCCCAGACAACAGGATTGTGAGAGGCTTCTAGAACCTAAAGGGGATATGACTTTACCCAAAATGCCCAACAGTGGGGAGATGGAACCTGAAGAGACCACCCCTAGTAGATAGACAAGGACCCCAGTTGAGGGCTGGGACTATCCAACCATCTCAAATTTTTTGACCCACAGTCGTTCCTGTCTAAAGGAAATTCAAGGACAAAAATGGAACAGAGACTGAAAGAAAGGCAATCCAGAGACTGCCCCAACTTAGATTCCATCCCTTGCTCAGGCACCACACTCCAACACTATTAATGCCATGTTGTGCTTGTAGACAGGAGCCTGGCATGGTGGTACTCTGAGAGGCTCTACCAGCATTTGACTGAGACAGATGCAGATATTCACAGCCAACCAATGAACTGAGCTCATGGACCCCTATGGAAGAGTCAGGGGAAGGACTGAAGGAGCTGAAAGGGATGGCAACCCCATAGGAAGAACAACAGTATTAACTAACCAGACCACCCAGACCTCCCAGAGGCTAAGTCATCAACCAAAGAGCGTACATGGGCTTCTCCTTGGCCCCTGCTACATATGTAACAGAGGACTGTCTTGTCTAGCCTCAGTGGAAGGCATGTGCTTGATCTGTGGAGTCTTGGTGCCCCCAGAGAAGCGGAGATGCTATAGGGGTGAGGTGGGAGTGGAGGGGGAGCACCCTCTGTTATGGTTTGTATATGCTCGGCCCAGGGAGTGGCACTATTAGAAGGTGTGGCCCTGTTGGAGTAGGAGTAGCCTTGTTGGAGTAGGTGTGTCACTGTGGGTGTGGGTTTTAAACCCTCATCCTAGCTGCCTGGAATCAAGTCTTCTAGCAGCCTTCAGATGAAGATGTAAAACTCTCATCTCCTTCTGTACCATGCCTGCCAGATACTGCCATGTTCCTACCTTGATGATAATGGACTGAACCTCTGAACCTGTAAGCCAGCCCCAAATAAATGCTGTTGTGTTAAGAGTTGCCTTGGTCATGGTGTCTGTTCACAGAAGTAAAACCCTAACTAAGTCACCCTCTTATAGGGAAAGGAGAGGGAGGAATTGTGTCTGGGGTTCTTGGAGGGTTGACTGGAAAGGGGGACAATATTTTAAATGTAAATAAATAAAATAATTAATAAAATATAAATAATTATAAATAAAAATATCTATCCTATATAGTTCAATAATTTCAAAAAATGGACTTGCACTTTTAAATAGACTTTTCAATTCTCCAATCAATAGTAATTAAACAAGTCAAATAATGCATCAGTAGATGGAGAAATTAAGAGATATCTAAGATCATGTTTATTCCAAAATTATTTTTGATCTATTGGGAGATAGCTTATATAAAATATAAAAGTATAGTTATAGCTATTTTGAAGCTTTATGTCATTAAAATGAGACCAGGTCAGAATATTTCATGAGTACTCATCACATGAAGTCATTAAGATGAAGATATGTGTAGTTTCAAAAAATGTAAAGTAATTAATGGTAAAAAAGAATCATCAAAAGGAGGTGTCTCAAGTAATTTACAAATTATTTGTTGAGACAATGTTGCAGATTGAGATGCTTGATGTATATAGGGCTGGAGAAGAACATGAAGATAAAGTTAAAGCTACTGAACTGAAATACAAAGAGCAAACATTTTTTGGCAGGTTTATTTCCTGTTCTGTAGAGCATGATTTTTCTAGTGGAAATATTCTGTGACATGTGCAACCTGGAACATTGTCACTTGATACTCCTGTTCTCAGTGGTGCACAGAGTTTTATGAGAACTGATATCCACTTTCCAATAGCAGGATTAGTGTTTTGTTGTTTGTTTGTTTGGGTTTTTTGGGCTGACATTTAGAAGGAAAGTGTCTGATTTGATGCAGAATCTTAAAGAAATTGCCCAAGAAAGAGTCAAGGACATGAAATCATGAGCATTTACTATTAGTAAATAGAGGTTTGAATAGATCCTTTGGGGGATAAAATGGCCTATTTGCAGCAGGACTCTGAAATGAGTGGGTAATAAACATTTATTCTGCGTTATGCCAAAAGATACTTGCTGTCAATATAAGCTGGGTGTGATAGTGTGAATTGTAACTATGTTTATGACTATTGTGTGTGTTCCATGAGCATTCCTGTGTTGATTACACACTCCAGAATCAATGATGTGCAACAACACTTGGGTACTTATCTTCAGCTCAAATCCAGTCTCACTTGTGTGCAGTATGTATTGGGTTCTCTTGGAATTGGTTGAGCATGAAGAGCCCTTCCAGGAACACCATTCACTCAGACAGAATTTGCTTAAGTTCTAAATTCTAATGATTAACAATTATGTCATGTGAGTCTGCATGGTCAGTGATCTTGTGTGTTGTGACACAAATGAACTTCTATGTTTTAGAATAAGTCAACTAGTTTAATGTACATATTTATCTATGAGGAATTTGGATTTTTGTCATTCCAGCAATCATCTAAATGAATATAATTACTCACATGG
The DNA here is from genome assembly GCF_978045245.1 of Mus caroli. NCBI lineage: Eukaryota > Metazoa > Chordata > Mammalia > Rodentia > Muridae > Mus > Mus caroli. The sequence goes on from NW_028227274.1 coordinate 69,336,601, forward strand.
TGGTTATAATAATTAAGGTGAAAGAACAAAGAGGGAGAAAGAGGAAAGAAATGCTGAGTGAACTTTGATTTACTCTGACATATATACAAAACAATAACCAAGATATAGTGGTTCAAATATATATTTGATTCTTTTTTAATAGAAGAAATTGCTTTTGCTTGGCTCACGCTTTGGAAGGTCAGAATCTATGTCCATGATGGGGTGGATAGCAGCATGCAGGCAGGCATGTTACTGGAGCTTACATTTTGAGACACATTCACAAGGCAGAGAAGCTAAGTGGGAATGGCATGGGTTTTGAAACCTTACAGCCTGTCCCAATAGCCTGCCTCTTCTAACGGAGGATCGAGTATTCCAACATGTGAGCCTATAAGGACTGTTTTCATTCCAACCCCTACAGCTTGGTTATTGTTTTTCTACTTCTGAGGTCAACTCAACTTTAACATTGATTCTTTCTTGACCTTTTCATGCCACTTGAGTTGGGATTACAGTTTCTGAAAAGATGGAAAAGATGAGGTGATCTCTGATGTCTGAAGGAGTCTACGTCTGAGGGAAGATGTTTAGTTAGAAGGTCCTCTGCCCGTTTGCTTGGTGAGACCTGTCACCATGTACTTATTCTTAGCTGTTCCTCAGCACCACAGAGATCACACTATCTCCTTCACCACCTGAAGGGGTAGAGAGAGTGACATATACCCCATGATCAATGGGGAGATAATGAACCCCCCCCCAGAAACAGAAGTTGGAGTTTGAAAAGGGACTGCTTGAAAGATAAAGCATTATAAGTCTGGTGAGTAAATGAATCTTTAGCCCTAAACTGGGGGTGGGGGGAGGGGGAGTTGAATAGGACAACTGCCTCAGGATCAACACTAGGAGAAACTATGTAAGTTTTGTATTGGGATGGGGAACAAATAACAATGAATGAGAAAGCAAAAGTCAATACCACTCTGAATAAATTAGCTGAATTCTCTCAAACTTTTCTTAAATTCTTTTAAAATTTACCAAACTGTCCTTCAATACAAATCTTTCTTATAGTCTAAAACATTTCTGACTGTCTTAAGATAACAAGATTTCCCTTGCCAAGCCATGTGATGATAGAGGACAGACTTCTTTCCATTGGCTCTTAATTTTTATTAATATTTTAACTGGCAAGTACAACGAAAGGTTTCATAATGATAGCTTTGCTCATATGTCATTGTACATTTTTTCCCTGGGCATAGCTTGAAAGCTTCAGAAAAGTGATGATGGGCATGGCATGGAAAGAGTGGGACCATGAACACGTGGTTACAATGAAGTTCTCTGCAGATCTTGAATATCCTGGAATCCCAGTGATGAGAGGCTTTTTGAAACAAGGTAATAAGCCTTTGACATTACAGTGATCACCATTCTAGGTATTAAGAATCTGTAGAGCTGGTCGTGCTGTGATTAATTGATTTGTTTATTATTAGCATCGTTATATCATGTAATAATATCATATAATCATATATCAATGTAAAACTATTATATCATATAATAAATTTGTTTCATGCATCATATTGAAAACAGAGAAAAACGAGAAGCTGATGGGATATCTAGAACCAAAGCCATTAAAACTGTATACCTAAGGACGGCTCACTCTGAAAGCAGCCTAAACTCTGCTCTCAGCAACTCATCAATCATTGTTTAAAGTCGCTGTCAGTCTGACTCCCTACAACCTGTTCAGATACCAGAAGAGTGGTTTCCTTGGAGACTTTGATTTTCTGATGAGTCTATGAAAAATCTATGACTGCCAATTTCTTCAGTTAGTTTCTGTTTGTGAGGGCGTGATGTTTTCAAACTTTCTACACTAATATGGAGTCAGAATGATTCACTGCGTTCACATATCTAAAATGGAAAAGTAGGGTATTCTGGCAAAGATTCTAGACAGGAAGGCACATAATAAGCACAGTGCGTTGCATTTAGTTGATGTGGATAAATGTGTCTTCCTGAATTTCCTATATTACATTTATATGGAACAATGTTATAGATTGGTGGTAAGACCTGGTATCTTTGTTTTGTTTTTATGCAGTTACAGTTTTGAGTACAAGATCTGTCATTTGCATTGCTCTCTGATAAAAATCTGTGCAGATTCTGGGTATATCTGAAGAAACGGTTCTTACCAGAGCTGATGAAGTTGAGGTGTGGAAAGAGTTTCTACAGCTGCAGGCAGACTTATCTCAAATGTGCTAAATAGGAAGCAGACAGCTGTGACCAGAGGCAAAAGCACTCTGTGATTGAGGCAGAGTTTGGGGACCCAGCATGAAGACTGAAATCAATTCAGATTAGAGCCTTCTGGAAAACATCAATTGGCTATACTAGTCTTCAGTATAATTTTATACAAGGAATAGCTGAAGTGTACATATCGGCCCTACTGTAGGATATATGCCACAATTGTATGATGTGGGAAAGATGCTAATTAAGGAGGAACTGAACTTTTCCTTTGCGCATGCCTATATATTTCAAAGCCATAGAAATTAAGAGTTTATCTTGCGAGTAAAAACTTAGGATCAGACATTACAGAGATAAGCAAATTTATTAAAAGCCTTAAATTATATAAGGGAGAAAAATATAAAAGCAGAAAAAAAAACCATAAAAAGTGGTTGGTAATGTACATTTATGCAAAATTGATCTAACTGTAAAATTATAAACTATGAAAAATACTTGGTACAAAAGGCATCATCCAAATGAATAGTTTTGCTTTTCAAACTTGCCTAAAGAAATGGAAAGACAATTTGCAACCTGGAAGAAATATTTTTTAGACATACCTGAGAACGCAATTATAAAAATATATAAAGACCTCCTAATGTAAACTGTGCAGAAAGATTCAAACATGCTCTTCAGAAAATGAAAGCACTCACGACTAATGGGAGAAGAAACGATGCTTAGTGTCCTCAGTCAGCAAGGGGTTGCAAATTAAATCTACAATGATCTATAATATTCCAGTTGGAATGGCTGCAGTTCGAAAGGTAATTGATATCGGGTATTGTTGATAGTTATGGTTTGGAAATCCCACTTATTATTGGTGGGGAAGAAACAGATCAGGACCACCTTGGAGAATTACATGGCAGATGCTATAAACTTAAGCTGAGTTGTAACATATAACTTGGTCATCCCACTCCTAGGAACTCCCTTTGCCTACCAAAAGTTGAGTTCAGGCAGTGATTAAATATAAATACTCATCATATTATTGATTAAACTTGAAGATGAAATTCAAACCTTCATCTCTTGGAGGCTGTAACATACAGGATAGAGTTTTAATATATCGAGATCATAAATACATAAAATGTTAGATACTTTTTTTTTCTTTTTGATTGCATTACCCCGAAACCATAGAGCAGAGTTGGTAAAGATCACTATAAACATGCTTAAAATTTTTATAAATAAATGTCAACATTTAATTGGCAAACATATCCCTTACTGTGTTGTGTGGGGATGATTAATCATCTTTGGATTTAAGTTTTTTTTTGCGGAGGAGGGTACCAGTGTTTCAAATGTTCTAAATGCTGAGCCACTTTGGGTAATGATTTGAGTTTGAAATTCTCTGTCTTCCCACATACAAGGATGTGTATAAGAGGTGCTTTCTGAAGCATGAACATGAAAGGACAAAAGGAAAGAGTTTACCTTGCTGTTTCAGCACAACCTTCTATGAGTTTGTTTAGAAAATAGTACGCTTGCATCTGGCTTATTGTCCTAAATAATTTCCAGGCCTATTGATTTTTTTCTACAAATACAGTAATTCCATCCTTTTTATTACTGAGTCAGGCTCATTGTGCCTAAAGGGCTATATTTTTATTCATTCACCTGTTTGTCTATATTTATGGTATGTTACACGTGCATGCATGTAAGTATACGTGAACCCTTGGTGGGTAGACGAGACAGGTGGTTGGGCCTGTGTGTGTTTGTGTGTGTGTGTGTTTATATGCACCCTTGAATTCTCCTTTCCTTTTCTGGTTCACGAAGAGTTAACAGGTTTGGAAGCCTCTTGCCAGGCTAGCAAGAGGTCCTTAAGCAACAGAGCAAAGAAACGAGCATTAATTAGCACAAAACGGATTGAGAGAGTTACAGAGAAAAGAAACCCCAGCTTATCAGCACCTAACAGTAAGAGAGAGCTAAGTTTCCAGAGACTGTCAGCTTCTGGTCCCCAGAACAGTAAGAGAGAGTTGCCAGGCCATAGATCATCAGTCTTTGGCCTTCATCCATCTCTGTGTCCCGCCTCAGTATTGGTGATGCTGGGAAGGTCCCTGGCCTACAAGCATCTCACAGTGCCACTTGGAACTTGCAGCAGAAATATGCTAATAATAATAAAAATAAATTACAAAACCCTCTAAAAATAGAAGTACACACTTGGACACTGCACTGGACCTATGGGAACCCAGTATCTACCTCCTTTTCCTTCCTCACTGAATTTGAAAATCCATTGGTCTAGGTGATTGTCAGTGTCTGCTACCAGCACTTCATCAACATCATGCCTAAGGTGGCCTGCATAGTTAACAGACAGGTACTTAGACTCTCTCAGGAACCTATGCACCTATAATACATACTTAGCATGCTTACATACATACTTAAACATACTTAGACTCTAACAAACCATGGCACCTAGAATTTATCTTTTTTTTTTTAGATTTATTTTTTTATTAGATGTTTTCTTCATTTACACTTCAAATGTTATCCCCTTTCCTACTTTCCTCTCCAAAAATCCCCTATACCCTCCCCATCTGGTCTCCCTGCTCCCCAGCCCACCCACTCCCACTTCCTGACCCTGGCATTCCCTTACACTGGGGCCTAGCATCTTCCAAGACCAAGGGCCTCTCCTCCCACTGATGGCCAACTAGGCCATCCTCTGCTACATATGCAGCTAGAGACACGAGCTCTGGGGATACTGGTTAGTTCATATTGTTGTTTCTCCTATATGACTGCAGACCCCTTCAAAGTACTCAAGGAACTGAAGGGGTCTTAAAATTTATCTTAGAGTGCTATTACCACAGGATAAGTCTTTAATCCAGGGCTTCGATGGAAGATGCCACGTGTGCCGTTTGGTGAGCAAGGAGCTAAAATTAATTTTATCTTTCTGGATTTTGTCATAAACAAAATTAAAACTATTAAAACCAACATTCTCAGCTGATGGTTTAGAACACAGATCTTTAAAATAATGAAAAGAAACAACACCAGAAGGAAATGAAAGAGAATTGTGTCAGCTATTTCTAAAGATTAAAAAAAAAAACAAAAACATTAAGATAGCTGTAGCCTAAAAATATAATTAGCATCTTTGAGAAAAATCTCCCTGTGCTGTGCGTGTCCCATTTCTAGGGGTTTTAAGGTGAGAAAGCAACTGTGTTCTACCCCCGTTGTGTTGGGTGTTACAGATCTTTCAACAACACATTCCCTTTCTGATTAATTGCTTGTTTAAACACAAAAGCTACTAGATTTACTTTTCCTCATTCACTATGTTGCCTACAACTTATCCATTCAGGACAAATGAGCAATAGCCCATTTGTTAACAGTCTTAGTGTAAACTGGCAGAATTTGATGCTTATGAAAATTTTCTGGCAACGTCTAAACTCCTGAGTGTTAACAGATGATCACGTTGCAGCTGTTATATACTTTCCTTAGACTTTTCTAGGAGATCTGTTTATTGTAGAGACGTAACTGATGGCAGTCAATAAGGCCCTCAGAATTTAGGGGAGATGGCTGTTGCAATATTGAGCTAGAATTCTCCACGTATCTTCATATGTTCCCATGGTTTGCAGTAGACTCCAGGAGAGCACATGCTAGAATGCTGGATTGCTCACTGTCTCTAACTTTGAACACCGAGGATCAGGAAACTCCACCTTTTGTCATAATATCTTTAGGTATCCTGAGAAATCTGAATGTAATCACTGCAATTTAGCAATTCAACTCCGTAACCTTAATTTTTATCTATTCATTGGGAAATAAAAAGTAATGTGGTTGTGGGTCTGGTTTGATAATCATTGTATGCATATTTTCATCTATCTGTGCATCTTTCCATAGTTTCTTATTTCTATACGATTTCTAGCAATACTTTACTTGGTCTTTTAGCTGTTGATTGAATGGATTACATATATATATATATATATATATATATGTATATATATATATATATATAATTTTTGCCTGCCTTGTACTCTTTATTATGTGTATGTTTGTTTCACATATCCAAAGCCTTCATGAACATGAACTAAATCAGGGCATTCTTCTCCCTCCACTTTAGCCAGTATCTGTTGTGCTTTCTTTAAATATAGAAGGCAGACTGAGTGAGCAGAACTGATAAATTCTATAATTCTCTACACCCTCAAAACCCCATGTGTGTCTAGTCACCTCGTAGCACATGTACTTTTCTTCTGGGTGCTGGACTGATTTGGAGGCTACCCAGAGGGCCTGATATGTATGGTATGTGGGTATTTTGCCTCCATCTTAGCCAGGGTCATGCTAGGCAAGGTCAGCTATGGACTGGTGCCAGGGCCTGGGAACAGGTGCTAGAGTAAAATGATTTGTTTGCCATCCCAGAATGGACCTTACTAAGAGGTGCTTTGAGGTGCCTTGAGCTCCCTGCAATTCTGCTGTCTGCTACTCTTTAGAGAGTTGCTCCCTGCTTCTCATTTGAGGGCTATAAAGAGCTATACCATTAGTAGACTTGCTGACCTGGTACATTGGCTCTTCTAGCTCTCCTGAGCACATCTTTTGACTCTTTCCCTTCATTATTTCTTTATTTCTTTTTTGGCCCTGGTCCTCCCAAGGAGGACCTAGTCCAGAATCCTTATACTGCTGAGATGGGTCACTTTTCTATCTGACTATTAATATAACTCACAGTAAGGACACAGACTTTACCATAGTCCGGATATTTTATTCCTTCTCCTGATGGGCCTGTATTTAACCCTTTGACTTCTTGTTTCTCCATGTCTTTCATGCCAATGGAACATGACAAAAGGCCTACCTTTGAGTAGATATTAGACAAGAGAGGTTCATGAGAGTGCTGTCATCAAAACTAATGCCCTCTTCTGCTGCTGCTATGATGGCTCATGATCATCATGGACCACCAGCTTTTTTGGAGGGAGGTTGCCCTCATACCTAGTCTTCTGTAGACAACCTTGGTGTCACCTACCTTTTGGCCTTTCACCTCTATATCTAATATCTACTATCCACAAGTTTTGCATGTTTTCTTTGTATTTAGTAAACTGTTTTCTCCTTAATTCAGATTCCCTCCCCATCATACACAGACATGACCATACAAATGTCTGTGAAAGTGCACACTTCCTCAATGCATTACCATAGTCTTATAGGATATGACTGTATAATTTAGATGCATTTGGGTATTTTATGTGTAATTATGTGGCAAAGACTAAATATACAATCTAATAAAATGGCATTCTATATTATCTTTTAAGGATGATTTAATAAATGTTAACCAGACACAAATTGATCTAGCTTATTAAAACAGCATAATAATGTTTTATATAAATATACCTCACTTTTTTTTTTTAGTTTTTCTTGTCTTATTTTTCTATTTATTATGCTGTTTCTTCAGTATGTCTAGTGTGCCCTTCATCCCTTCTTCTTCTCCCAAGTGGTCGACATTTCCTAAAAGAACTTGCCATTTCACAGTCCTGTTTACACTCTTGAAGTTGCTAGGCTGCTAGTTAAGGGGAGGTCAGAGAATTTAAAATTTAAATCTCTAGAAAAGTTTGTGTCTACTTTACTGACATGCATTTGAAATACAAATTGTAATGCAAAATTTCTGGCTGTCTTAACTTTAAAAAAGCCTTACAGATAGAAAGCCTCCTGATCCCCAAATTCTGATTGAAACAGAACTCTAAGAAATTTCCAGCTTATTCTCAGACTAAAATAAAATTTAGAAATAGTTTAGAAATTAAACATAAAATGTTTTCTGTGCTCTTTTCTTAGAACAGGAAATTGTAAGGTTGCAGTAGATATTAAATTAAAAGTGTACTTAATTCTTTAGAGAAATAATTCCCCCAGATCCTAAAGTTGTGAGGTGGTAGAAAAAGAGAAACTCATGTGTGTGTGTGTGTTCTTGTGTGTATATTTCTATAGACAGATGTTATTGCATTAAAGCAACAAAATGAGATCTAGAGTATGTAATGGACAAGTCTGTGGTTGTCTTTCTGGGTATGCAATCCCTTTATCATGAATTAATGATAACATCTCACAGACACTTTCTGTAAATCTATCATCTATCTATCTATCTATCTATCTATCTATCTATCTATCTATCTATCTATCTATCTATCTATCTATCTATCGATCTATATCTATATCATCTATATCTATATCTGTATCTATATCTATATCTATATCTATATCATCTATCTATCTATCTATCTATCTATCTATCTATCTATCTATCTATCTATCTATCTATCTAGAGAGATTGATGTTTTTCGAGACAGGGTTTCTCTGCATAGCCCTGGCTGTCCTGGAACTCACTCTATAGAGCAGGCTGGCCTTAAAGTCAGAAATCCACCTGCCTCTGCCTCCCAAGTGCTGGGAAATTTCTGTAAGTATTAAGACTCATTTGAAATTTACTTTTAGCTGATGCAAAACTTTCCATCTTTCTTTTGAAATGCAATTCAATGAAATGAAATCCATTCGTTGCACAATGGGGTCTAGAATTTGAGAAGGAACTGCTCCTGCAAGTCACTTGGACTCCTTAAGCTAGTAGATGACTCTTGTTATTTAAGAAAAATCCAGGAGATAAGTGTTCAGATGTCCTGCTGCAATTTGAACACTATAAACACAGGAAGCACCCTTCTTTCTTGATTGTTTGGATTTGCACAAGCACACTAAGCACAATTAAAATAACTTTAGAAGAACAGTGTATCATAAAGTCATACTCAAAATGCCCAGCAAATGAATTATGTAATAAGCCTTTGCATTTCATGAACAAAAGTTTTGTTTTGGTTTCTTCAGCGCTAGGACACTGTAGCAATGGCCTATGCAGTACATAAAGCCCAGAAGACAGAAAGGGACTTCTCACTATGCCCCATCCAAACAGTAGCAGGGAGTCTTATGCTAACTTGCAATGATTTTTTAAAATTTTGCTACAAACTATTTCAAGCACTGGGATAATTACATTCATAAAGTTGTTAACGAGGAACTTTCCCACCTCAGGGCTTTACTAAGGAGGAGCATCCTGAAGGTCTCAGAATCTTTTGGGATCTTAAATGCATGTTAAAAATAATAAGTGGAAGAATAAGGTTGCAGTGATCAAATTATTATCTTCTCACATATTAGAATGGTTAAAACACTATTACTCATGGGTAGATCTATAGTGTTATTTTAATACATAATGTACTTAATTTCTAAAATGAAGCATCTTGATATATGAGACTTCTAAATACCTTGCAATGTTTCATATTTAGATAGTGTTTTATATGTGTTAATAAAAATTATTATTAGACAGTAAGTAGTTATGGGTTGTATAATATCCTCCAGGTTGAATCATATCCTCCCCCTCCCTAACAAACAACAAAAAAAGATATGCTGAGATCTAAATCCCAGGAGTTTAGAATGTGATCTGATTTAGAGATAGAGACAAGAAAGCCTGAGGCTGTGACTCATCTGTAGAACATCTGCTTGGCACATGAGAGGTCTTAGGTTCAATCCTGGTACACTTCCCTTCAAATGAACAAAGAAATATGGTGTTTATAGAAGTTACCATGTTCAAGTGGGGGTCTTCAGATAAAGCCCTAATTCAGCTTGACTGAGATCATTATGCAAGGAGAAATGCATGCTGTCATGATGGGTACAGGGATGGTGATGTACTAGTTCAGGGAGAAGATGGTCATGTGCTTGGAATGTTGTCTCTACAACCCAAGGGACTTCAAACATTACCAAAAAATGTCTGAAGCTTGATGAGCAACGGGTGGTTTTTCCTAGAGTCTTCAGCCAAATCCTATCTTCAGACTTGTGGATAAACCATTAGACCGTAAGTTGCTGCTGTTTTAAGGCCCTGCGGTTTTGTGCCTTTGTCACCGCAGCCCCTAGGAAGACAGTACATGCGTTTGAAAGGTTGGCTTTAGACTCACTGATTTCCCTGCTAGTCCTTGCCTGCCATTTCCAAGAAGTGCACTCTAAACCTGGGGAAATGTCTTTGTGATATGCTGATACGCTGGGTTAATCTATAAATTAGCTATATTTTCAATAGTATATTGTTGAGAAGAGTATATAAGTTAAGATACATAAAGGGCTCAACATAGTCAGTTGTATGGAGTAATAGTGCATGTTGTTTGCTGTTGCCAGTATTTTAGTTAAATTTTAGTGGAAAACTAAAGTTTTAATATTGCTCCCAAATTATGGATTTCCACCCATCACATTTTACATGTGTTATTCTATAAATGTATTCAGACATTTGAAGCATCATGGAAAAACTTAGCACATGGTCTTATAAAATCATCAAAGCACTAGCACATACTGACAGTTATAACAGCAGCAAACCCTTCCATGATTCTTCAATACCAAATGATAGTTTCATGAATATGCTAAAAAAAAGATGCACTTTGTGTCATCAAAACTAAGCTGTAGTTAATAAAGCAGTCTGGTCTTTGGAATGGCCTGCCTGTGGTTGGTTAATAAGTGGAGTTACTGCCACCAATAGAATTGAGGTCAAAGAGTCAGGAGGGTAAAAGGGTATGGAGACCAGTAGTAAAGAAGCTATGTATTGGATTTGTGGGTGAAGTATGCTTTGCTGGGAAATCAAAATAGCGCCTAGCACTGTTGAGTGGCTCAGTACCATGACCACCTATAAGGAATGTTTTGGGTTCCATTTCTAGAGGAACTTCATGTAATGATTATCTGAGATTACTGTATGGTAAAGGATTATCATTTCCTTCCTGATATAAAAGCTCAAGATGGTAGGCTCCATCTGCCCTGATTGCTTGAGGTTGGAAGATATTGATTATAACCACCCAGTGGCCCGTTTCCTACTGCAAATCCATGTTTATAGAGTCACAGATAGTTTTCATGGGTTTTGGAACTTCCTTGGCAAGATTCCCAAACCTTGCTCAAGCTTCACCCTCTTCACATAGTTTTTGCTATAGTTTTTTTATTATTTTATTTTATTTTATTCTATTTTATTCTATTTTATTTTATTTTATTTTGCTCCCATGAGACTTAGATTGTTTTGGGATGCTATAGAAAGTCGTAGAGACTGGATGGTTTGAAAGTGAAACATTTGTGTCTTACAAACCTGGAGTTTGGAAATCTGAGGTCAGGGTGGCAGCCCTGCAAGCTTCCCTAGAACACCCTCTTTCATTTTGGACTGCCTATCTTCACAGGCTAGAAGGAGGGGCACCCATGGTATAAGTACACAGAAACCAATCAGCTACATTTCGTTAATAATTTTCTTACTCTCTGCACAACCTTGTGAGAACTTCTGATCCATAAAAAAGTCATAGTTTATGTTTAGGTTTCATATATATATATATATATATATATATATATATATATATACACACATGTATACGTATATGTATAATTATGAGCAAGCAAGATGGTTCGGCTAATACAGATGCATTTACAGGCTTGGCAACCTGAGTTCAGTTCGAGGAAACCACTTAAAAGTTGGAAGCAGAGAACTGACTCTAATACACACACACACACACACACACACACATACACACACACACACTTCTTTAATATTTTTAAAATGTATTGTTTTAGAGGGCTTGGAGGAAGGGGGAAATTATGTAATTATAATTTTAAAAATTAAAATACATTATACAAATGAAGAAAGAGGCTCTAAGCGCTCTCTGTGGTCCCCTCCAAGAACAGTAACCTCATTCATGAAGTTTTTACCACCATGTCTTAATTATTTCCCAATGTACCTGCCATTACCATCGTGTTGAATTTATAAGTGTGGCTTATAATTTATTTATTTATTTATCATCTATTTATTTATTTATTTATTTATTGGTGGATTGAAATGTTTCAGTTTTCTTAAGATCCCACAGCCTCTGTAACCTGGGTCTTGACATTGCTTTGTTCTCAACTACTTCTTTTTCCATTTTCTTTGTTTGCTTTATAAGCAGAAAAAGACAACTTTAAAGAGTACTGGGAGCAGGGAGCAAGGGCAGGAACCAAAGAATCTCCTGCAAGGCAATTTCTTTACTGGAACTTTACCACAGCTGGACAGACTTTTGAAAATTCGATTATCTAACAAATTGCCTCCCTCAGATACACTTTAAAATCGAGACTTTAAAAAATCAAAGGCAGTCAAATAAATTACACGAGTTGTAGTAATACAGCAAAAGCAAACAGGAGTAAGATCACACAGAAAACCTTGTTGATGTTGCCCCCATCTACTTTCAAATATTCTAAAACTTAATGTCTGAGTCATAAGTTGCATGTCCACATCCATACACTAGCAAGGATATATGAAGGATCCCACAATATATGGGTTATCTATTAATATGTAAAGTTGTATGCTCCTTAATTCTGTTTACCTTTGTTTTATGATCATGCAAGAATATAAATTGTTTTATGAATTGTACTTTCTTTTATGTCCCTCTTACAATTCTGGTAATCATTTTTTTTTTATTTCTCTGTTGGTGTAGGTATGATAAATTTTATTTTTACTTTTCATTATGCATTTTAAATACCTTTTGTTCACTTTTATATAAGTTTCAACATTAGTAATATTAAATATTTAACAAATGACACATGCATATACACATGAATATTAGACACTTAAATATTAAAAAGACATGTATACAAACAAAACTGGCAGACACACATATGTGCACACATGCACACATAAACACATGAAGCAAGCAGCACATTTTCCCTTTGTTCACTTCTACATTCTTACATTTCTTCTTATAGAAAGATACTTTTAATCCAATTCTAAACGTTAAACCACATGTAAAGTTTTAAAAAAATACTTCTTGTCTTCCAGGAATAATTCTTACGTGTTTTTAATTTGCTTCATAGTCGTACATAATAACTATATGTGGTTTGATTTTTAATGGAATTCTTAACTACTCCTTTCCCATTCAGGGTTGTGATTTATAATACACATATTTTTTATTTTCAGTAAGACTTTACATTTGGAATTTTGTTCTCTGATATTTTGTAACTGTTAAACAAAAAAATGCTTAGTCTTCAAATATGAAACACACGCGTGCACACACACACACACACACAAACACACACACACACAAATCTATTTTTCTTTTCAATTCTCTGTACCTTGATTGATGGTTCAACTCAACTGACTGAACTCATATTGTTATCATTTCTACCCTAAATATTTTCAGGATGTAAACGAATATAAATAAGATAAAATGCCTCCTACGCTTAAAAAAGAGAAAGTTTGTTATTTATATCTAGAGAATTAAGACGTTCTCAGGAGATTTGTAGCTTTAGGGGAAACGATGATTCTCAACAGGCTCTGAAAATTTTCACCCCTTGGAACAGGTGAGAGGACCCACAGATCTCTCCATCAGAACACAGAAAGCATTTGAATCCCAGAGCAACCTGGGAAAGGGCTGAGTGTCAGATGATCATCAGCACCAGTAAACCTACTGAACTCCTAGGATACAGCAGCTAATCAAGACACAGTGACAGTGCCTCGCCTTGCAGAATAACATATAAATAAGAATAATTGAAAGTTCATAGCAAAGAATCACCAGTCTTTCCCCTGCTTTTGTGTGAATGCAGCCAGGTGATTTGTTCAACTCCTGGCAAGTTGTTAAAATGCAACCTTAAATAAAATGAGAGTCCCTGCTTCAGGGACCTGTCAGCTAGAACAGCAGGCCTTGGAAGTGCAGGCAGCAAACAAGGTTATGGTTTGCTCTCCTTCCAGCGGTCTCTCCTTTGGTGGGGCTTTGTTTCTCTTTCAGTCTCCTGACGGTAATTGATTCAAGTATCTGTGTTATGAATGTTCATATCAGAAGGGAGAGGAAGGTTGAGGGCTGAGGGTAATAAGAAAACACAGACAGTTAGTTTTGATTATCAGAGACTTTCTCAGTTGTAGATAAATACTGCTCTATAGGAAAGCAGCAGCATTTGGTCAGTGTCAGAAAAAAATGGGAATTTGATATGTATCTATCTATCTATCTATCTATCTATCTATCTATCTATCTATCATCTATCTATCTATCTATCTATCTATCTATCTATCTATCTATCTATCTATCACCTATCATCCTATCTATATATCTATCTATCTATCCATCCATCTACATCTCTATCTTCTGTTGATGTTTTCTGTGTCTAGTACATGCTCTGTTTCTTCTTTCATGCTTTTTAAATAAAATCTCTGACAAAAGAAGTTTCAGAAATAAAGGACTTATTCTGCCTTACAATTTCATAGGCATACAATCTACCATGGTGGTGAAGATTGCAGCAGTCATGGAAGCCATGGAGGCAGGAACAGAGGTTGGTTAGTCATACTGTTTCCACTCTCAGGAATTAGCCAGTGCACAAAAACTGGAGCAGGCAGGGCTGTAAAGTCTCAGTGCCTATCTTCCAGTGGCCTACATCCTTCATCAAGCATCCTCCACTGAGTTGTCCACAACCTTCCAAAACAGCAGCAAGAGCTAAGATGAAGCATTCAGCCATGGAGGCCTATGGAGAACATTACACATTTACATAAACTTCTACTACCAAGCTTGGGATCCATTTCCTCAGGTTATCACTTATTGAGACACTGGACGTCAATCTCATTCCAGCTTTCTTGTGTCTGTCCCATGATGTTATAAATTCTGATATCTAAAAACCAAAAAAACCCAATCTTTAGCCAGGCAGTGGTGGTACACGTCTTTAATCCCAGCACTCGGGAGGCAGAGGCAGGCAGATATCTGAGTTCGAGGCCAGGCTGGTCTACAGAGTGAGCTTCAGGACAGACAGGGCTACACACAGAAACCCTGTCTCGAAAAATCAAAAAAAAAAAAAAGTAAAAAATAAATTCCGATATCTGTCCTCCATATTTCTGATTTTCTTCCCTGAGTAACCTTCAATCTTTGTTTGTTTTCATGTGCGTAGAATTCTCCATGGAGGCAGGCTCATGGAACAAATTGTCTCTGAATTCATCTTCTGTGAAAGATGATACTTTCATATGTAGGTGTGTCCACCTGTGTGTGTGTGTGTGTGTGTGTGTACTTGTGCACATGCACTGAACATTTGAAATTAACAACAAATTGAAGTGTTGGGAGGACTTTTATCACTGTGACAAAATATCTAAGAGAAATCAGCTTAAAGGGAGGAGAGATTTCCTGTGGTCCATGGTTGATGGTGTTTCAGTTCATAGTGTCCTGTTCTCTTTGAAGAGGGTATAGAACATTTTAACAAACTTCATAGAGTGGATCAGAGTTGCCTATCTGGGATGGAGAGTGACAGAGTAAAGTTTGCCAAGGACTTGCCTCCTAGTAGATGTATTCTCACTGGTAGATGTATTCTTCCTACTAGATCCCTCTTAGCTTATAAAACATCCCACTAATGCAGTTTATCTTCATGGGCCATTGGCGATTTACTGCTGAGGTGAGAGAACTCTCATCTAATCATTTCTCAAAGCCCCATCAGCTGGCACCTAACCCTTCAACACATAAACCCTTTAAAACAGAAAACTACATATTAAATATTGACAACAAAAACAGCAAGATTAAAAAAACAATTGCTAGCATTTAAGAACAGTTTTATTGTTTAGAAACAAAAATTGAAATCAACTGTTACCAACAAGGGTATACATAACCAGATATATTTTGTGTTTGGTTCCTTAAGTTATAGTGAGAATACTTCTAAATGGCTGAGTATGTAACATTAGATAATTATTATATACGAGGCATCCTCTATTCAGTAACAACTATTCAGTTTTTATCTCATACAGAGGCTAGAAATATGTTGTACCATGCTCTTTCTTAAGGCAATGGCAGTGGCAGCCAGCAAGAGTTCCCAGTAAGCTTTGTGATCACGAGGGTGAACAACTGGTCTTCTGTAATGGGCAGTGTTGCTAATTTATGGTATTCTATGGTTAGGTGGATTTGGTGTACTTTTGATTTATAGTATTTACAACAACCATGGGTTTGTTTAATGAAATAATGAAATGTTAAGACAAGGAACATCTGTACTTTGAAACAGGACCAACAAAGTTGGTTGAGAAACTATGTTGTGGAAAAGATAGGGTAGTCAATCCTGAAGGTGCAGGTTTTGGCTTGAGCAGCTAAAAGAAACAAATGTTTCCTATAAGAGGAAGATTCTGGAAGGTGTTATAGAAAGACACATGGTGGGAACTGAAGTCAGGATTTACAGTTTTAGCATATTGAAGGCAAAGGGACCTATTGGTCATTCCAATGGATTCTGGTGCTGTTTAATGAAATGATGGCTGTGGTTAGGAAGCACAGAGTCCATGCTGTCAAAACAGATCTGTGACAGAATACACAGACAACCATGGTAGTCATGGAGTCATTAAAATATCTACTTTGAATGATCTCACAGTAGAGAAGATCTGAGAACTGACCCCGAGGCACTGGGAACTTTATAGTTTGAGACAATGAGGAAAACAAACGGAGCTTGAAGAAGACCCAGGAGCGAGTGGATATCATAGAGACCATAAAAGGTAATTGAAAGAGAAAATAAATGTCAGATTCTGCGGGCAGGTAAAGTGGTATTATTAAGATTAAAATAATAGTATGTAATTGATTTTTAGAAACCGTAGAGCCACTCGAACATCGATTGAAATTATCTTTCCTTATTGTGGTATTGTGGTGACTAAGCAGGAACAAAGAGAGCTTGGTTGCAGGACCCCAGAGGATGCAATGAAACAGCTTCGTGTGGCCAAAAGTGCAGGATCTGAGGGAGATGCTGGGCTCAGCATTCACAGCAAACTCAGCATTCCTTCCTTTCCTCCCTCTCCACAGGACTGAGGTGCTCTGCTGTGATGCCTTAGGTAACTACAGGCTGCAAAAAAGCCCGCCAGCCTTTGTCTTCCTCTCTTCTTCTTCTTCTTTGCTTTAAGCTAAGGATTATCACGTGTGTTGGGAAAGGCATTTCTTATCTGAAGTGGAAAATTTTTTTATTGCACTTAGACATAAAACTTCTTTGAACGAAATGCAAAACCGACCTCTCCATTTTTCTAAGTTATTGAGTTTGCCACTTTCTGAATTAGGTGAAGAACCCTGTGTATGTAAAGGTATGGGGGCATTTTTTAAAAAATTGGTCATAGAACAGGTATGTATTCACACATACACACACACACACACACACACACAATCTCTTGTAGTCATACTTTTAGTCAGGGTGAGCTTAATAGGGTGCATAGTGACATTTAAAGAACTAGTTATGGTGGTGCTCTTTTATTTCTGCTATGTTCAAGCACCTTGGTGATTTTAATATCTTCTTGGGGGGTGGGTTGGAAAATTCCCTTTTCTTATCAACAGGAAGAAAATCTAGACGATAACATAGCAGATGCTTTACCACAAAGTGTTCCCGATAAGTAACGCAGTGTAAACCTCCACCATTTCTATTTTGAGTTTGAATATTTCCCAGAAGTTGAAAACACATTTTAAAAGTATAGTTCCACCAACAATGAAATCGATTCCTATTAAGTTATTTGTGAACTATCTGAGAGCACTATGATAAAGACACATGAGTGAGGCTTCAATAGACTCCATTGGCCAAGCAGTAATAATTTGTTTTGTAGATAGGAAGGGCCATTGTGACACACAAGACCAAAATATTATAAGTTCTAAAGGAATCCATTTGCATTTCCAGTAGAGTTCACTAAAGTATCACATGCTGTTCCTCAATTTGTCCATTAATATTTATATGGATATTAGTTTAACATTCTACAAATTCATAGTGCCTAGTATATTCTATAATGCATTTAATTGTTAAATGTAAATAATTCTGCTACTCTTTAATGGGTGATATGTTTGGCTTTGTTTCGTAGTAACATTAAGGCTGCATCCTGGATAAAGCTTGAAAGCTTTTTGTCAGGAACTGGACCTGCTTCTTGTCTGTCCATGTGGCCTACATAAAATTAATAAGATACAGAATTGGACAACAGTTTGAGATAAACTCGCTATGTTTGAAGAGAAATTGGGTGGCATGATGGTTAGTCTTCTTTGACTCATTGATTACATTTAAAATCACCAGGGATGCACATCTTTGAGTTCGTGTGTAAGGATGCTGCCACAAAGGTTAGTGGAAAACGAAAGAGCCCCACTGAATGTGAGTGGTGCCATCATGGAGATCCCAGATTGAATAAATAGGATAGAGGGAACTGGGGCATAATGCCCCTCTTCTCTGAAATCTTACTGCAGAGTCAATGTGATATCAACTTCCCACTCCTATTACATACATACATTTCCCATGATGAGGGGGTGTATACCCTCACGGTGAGCCCGGTAAGCTAACCTCTCTTTAGTTGTAACGTGTTAGGTCACAACAAAAAGAAAAGATACCAATGCAAGAGGCATTTGGAATTATGGCTTTGATTTATGTTATTTAATTTACTGAGATTCAGATTTTTCAATGGGTCATGATTGCCTCCCCCCCTACACATACACACACACACACACACACACACACACACACACTGTGATGGATTGCTGCAAGTTTCACCCTTCCTAAGTTATCATTGCCCACAAATTTAATCACACACCCTTCTGGCTGTGACTATGAGGCTCTTTCTTGTGTTTATATAAGTCAGTAGAGTTGCAAGGAACATGGTCCTCTTCAATGTGGTTTGCCTCAACCAATCCATTATAGACCCAAGTGAAGCAAAAAGGCTAAGCAAGGAAAGGCATCATTCTTCCTTTTTTCCTGACCATCTTGGAACTGGACATTGACCTGAAATCAAGGTCAATGTCTACAATTGTTGACCATAATTATGTCTATAATTCTATGTTTATAAATCTATGCTATCTGCTCTCAAAAGTTTGTCAGTAATGGATCTAGAGACATCTCAATCACTAAAATTGAATGAGTTGATTCTTTAGAATTAAAGTTTATCTATTTTTTTTTAAATCTCTTTTTCCTTCCCCTTCAATCTCACTTCCACATAACCTATACAACTGGAATCATATTGTTTCCAATTAAAGCCTTAACTCTTTTTTGTTTTTGTTTTTGTTTTTGTTTTTGTTTTCTGTTTTTTGTTTTCTGTTTTTTTGTTTTGTTTTGTTTTGTTTTTGTTTTTTCGAGACAGGGTTCCTCTGTATAGCCCTGGCTGTCCTGAAACTCACTTTGTAGACCCTGCTTGCCTTGAATTCAGAAATCTGCCTGTCTCTGCCTCCCGAGTGCTGGGATTAAAGGTGGCCACCACACCCAGCAAGCCTGTAGTTGTTGTTGTTTCTTTTTGAAGTCCAGCTTTATTCTGTGGTGATCTGATACACTGCATGGGGTTATTTCATATTTTTGTATCTGTTGAGGTTTTTTTTTAATTAGATATTTTCTTTATATACATGTCAAATGCTATTCCGAAAGTTCCCTATACCCTCCCTCCGCTCTGCTCCCCTACCCACCCACTCCCGCTTCTTGGCCCTGGCATTCCCGTGTACTGGGGCATATAAAGTTTGCAAGACCAAGGGGCCTCTCTTCCCAGTGATGGCCGACTAGGCCATCTTCTGCTACATATGCAGCTAGAGATATGAGCTCTGGGGGGGGGGGCAGGTTATTTCATATTGTTGTTCCACCTATAGGGCTGCAGACCCCTTCAGCTCCTTGGATACTTTCTCTAGCTTCTCCATTGGGGGCCCAGTGTTCCATCTTATAGATGACTGTGAGCATCCACTTCTGTAGTTGCCAGGCACTGGCATAGCCTCATATGAGACAGCTATATCATGGTCCCTTCAGTAAAATCTTTCTGGCATTTGCAATAGTGTCTGGGTTTGGTGGCTGATTATGGGATGGATCCCCAGATGGGGTAGTCTCTCGATAGTCCATCCTTTCGTCTTAGCTCCAAACATTGTCTCTGTAACTCCTTTCATGGATATTTTGTTCCCTATTCTAAGGAGGAATGAAGTATCTACCCATTGGTCTTCCCTCTTCTTGAATTTATTGTGTTTGGAAATTGTATTTTGGGTGTTCTATGTTTCTGGGCTAATATCCACTTATCAGTGAGTGCATATCTAATGACTTCTTCTGTGACTGGCTTACCTCACTAAGGATGATATCCTCCAGATATATCCATTTGTCCAAGAATTTCATAAATCCGTTGTTTTTAATAGCTGAGTAGTACTCCATTGTGTAAATGTACCACATTTTCTGTATCCATTCTTCTGTTGAGGGACATCTAGTTTCTTTCCAGCTTCTGGCTATTATAAATAAGGCTGCTATGAACATAAGGGAGCATGTATTCTTATTACCAGTTGGAACTTCTAGGTATATGCACAGGAGAGGTATTGCAGGATATTCCGGTAGTATTATGTCCAATTTTCTGAGGAACCTCCAGAGTAAATTCCAGAGTGGTTGTACAAGCTTGCAATCCCACCAGCAGTGGACTCATAAAGGCCCAATAACTCAGGGTCAACTGCCTATAACAACTGAACAGATGGACATTCGTGAAGACAGGAAAGACCTTTGTTCTCTATACTTCCCTCCTGGGGAGGGATAAAGGTCCAATGACCCAATGTTTATTTTCAGGATACCAATACAAACTTAGGTTTAAATACAGAGGAAACATAATTCAGCGCAAGAAGTGAGTACTTTCTCTTTGTCAAACTGATCAGCCTGGTCATTAACTGGTAAAGTAGATCCTTGGATTAGAATAATCCTGCTGTGCAGAAGGGAATGCCATTCTTGTTAGAGAATATTTATGCCTCATAGTTGTTGCTTCCTGGAATCCATGGGAGCTGCATGAGAGTATGACACAGTGAAAGGACCAGATGTAGAGTAACACAGAATGAGTTGCTGTAAGTTTCATGCAGTGACTGGAGACACTCTAGAACAGAAAGATGCAAGAGCTAGTAGTTGAAATATCTTCATTATGACAGGACTTTAAATATTGGAAACACTGTAATTACTCTTGACACCTACAGCATTGGAAAGGGGTGAGGGCAGACATATATTCCTTACAAAAGTGACCTGCCTCTTCTAACTATTTTTCTGCTACTCTAATAAACATTATGTTAAACAGTTATTTGGGGGAGGAAAGGGTTCACTTCTTCAACCTTGAGTCTACCATTAGGTGAAACCAAGGCAAAACTCAAGCTTGTCTTAGAGCAGAGACCATTGAGGAATACCACTCACTGGCTTGTTCCAGGCTCATATTCAGCTACCATTCCTATATAGCCTCAGGCCCAACTCCATAGACATGGCACTTTCAACACTGGGCTGAAAATTCCTCTATCAACTATCAGCTGAGAAAATGCCCACGGACATCTCCACAGGACAATCAGATGGAGGTAGTAATTCTTTAACTAAGGTTTTTACTTCCAATATGTGTCAAGCTGACAGCTGAGATTAGCCATATCTACATATTTCAACTTGAGTTTAAATAGTAAATGGGACATATGAAAATTTAAATGCAATACTACCAAATTGTAGCTACCCTTTGGTCATCTACAGGCACAACTGTAGAGTCAGTGTCTTTTAGTAAGAGTAGCTGCATGTCCCTATCACACTATTGAATCTGTTTCTCTGAGGAAACTTGATTGACACACTACTTATACAGGATACCTAAAGCAATGGAGAAGATACAAATATAGAGAAAACAGAATCCCCTGCCAAATCTAGAATGCAAGGTAAAAATAATGGAATATGAATATTTGAATGAGCACATATCTGCCACTATTAGAAGCTATGGAAGCTTCAACAGACATAATGCACAGAGCCTAGTTAGGAAGAACATTTATCTAAAGAACTGTTCTCAATTTTCCGAAGTCAAGTACCATGAAGATGATGAATGTCAATCCTTTAATCAAGTTCTGTATAACTTACCTACTTCCATTTAAAAGCCATGTTTTTTATACTTTGTATTTAAATGTAAATATGGGGGCTAGAAAGATGCTCAAGGGTGATGAGAATATATTTTTCTTGTAGAGGCAAGGGTTGCTATAAGCCCCTACATGGTAGCCCACAACTATCTGTCACCCTTGTTCCAAGGACTCTTGATACTCTCTCTGACATCAGACCTTGCAAGAACCCATTCAGGTACACACACATATACACATACATTTAAAAGACTGAATATAGATTTAAAAATAAAATATCAGTATAAAATGTGAGAGAATATAAATTATACATTGAATATCAGCGACAAATAGGCAAAAAGAGATGGTGAAAAATTAACATAAATTTTACTTTAAAATTTTGATTTTCAAGCTACAAAAGCAAAAGATAGCTTCATTTGAAATTTCTTGTATCTTTACAACCAAAGTAAATCATTTCAACACATTGTTCATATTTATTTTTGCTTTTAATTTTATTTGTTTAAGATGCGGTCACTCATTTATCTGATTACTGATTACTGTAAATTGGTACTGAGGCATCACTATGGAGAGAGCACAGTAATTTCAACATAAACTCACTGCTCACTAGGAAAAGTCCTTGTATTGTGTAAAGGCACAATAAACACCAAAGTACTAGGCAATCTTTTACTTTATAGTATTAAAGATGGTAAATAATGTAGGGGAAAGAGTGGGAAGGAAGATGGAAGATCTTGTGGCACACTTGCAAACTTTAGTGGCATGAACCCGTTCGATTCTCTTTTAGAAACTGAAGGTGCACAGTACACAGGCATGAAAACACTCCAGGCAGAAACTGGTCAGCACAGAGGACTGCAAAACATGCTCTAAAAATATCTTGCTTATTGATTCCAAATCAATATAAAAACTTTGGATCTGAACTTTACGCAAGATGTTTAAGCTTTCCTTTATATCCCCAACTCCCTATTACTCTTAATATAGTCATTTTCTGCTATGGGAATATAGCAATAAAAAATAATAAGTTATTAAAATTCTACCAAGTTCCAATTAAAAAAAAAAAAAAACCTGTCTGTGAAACCTGTGTGAGGTGAGCGTTGGATCTTGTTGTCAGAGATCACCTGAAGTTGACCTTCTTTAGCTGAGGTCCGGGCAAGAAGATTTTATAAATCACCTTCCCAATGTTGCTTCCCTATGCTCAGTCAAGGGAGCAATCTGAACTTACATCTACCTTGGAAACATAACATCTGCTGGGAGGTGAGAACTTCTAAAGATCTTGCTCACAAGCTATGATAAAATCCAGATCTGGTTTTCCATGCCTGTTTTAGCACAAAAGGTGGGATCGTGTAAGTTCCTTGTTGAAACAAAAGTGTGCTGCCAGCTCGAGTGTTTACAATCCTATTTTGTGCTCAAAACAATGGCGCAATCCCATTCTTAGAACATAAGTGTTCTGAAGTATGCCTTTTGTCCTTCAAAAGGACTAGCAATTGAAAGTTAAATGTAACCTTGAGAATTCTAACTCGTTAGCCACAGAAGACTCTTCAAATCTATTTTTTCTCTCTGTGGGCAGATGTGTCTTATTTTATATTTTATCATATGTTTGTACATGGATGCAGGTAAGAAGTGGAAGAAAGAAGGGGAAGGCAAGAGAGAGATGGTGAGAAGGGTTTTTTCACTATTTTAACTAGGATTATTTGCAAAGTTTCCATTCAGAGGTTGGCAGGACATATATTTTTGTATGATAATAATTCGACATAAAAACTCTGTTAATATTTTCACTAAGAAGTAATAGACACTAGGGGTGCATAAAAGGATTATTTGTGGTAATGAATCAAAGGACTATTTGTTCTCATGCCAAATAACTTTGCATTTGTCTTGAAGAAGAGGGTAACTGTTCATTATGTTCATGGTACGAAGTGGGATCCTGACAAAGTGAGGTATAGTGGTGTAGAACTGAGTGCATCAAAGACCAAGAGCAAATTCCCATAGATAAGCAGAGGGGTAAGAACAGGAGGAAATATGATAAATATGTAGACAACCTAAGCACGAGAAAAAAGGGACTCTGCATTCATGTGCAAATAATGGCATAGTTTGGGATAAGAAAGATCAAGTATTGACTATGATGCTCATTCAAACTTGGAGCCTTGGGTATTCTTGGAACTCTGGATATCATGACCAGCTTTGGTATTAAATATTTATGTTGTTGAATATGACATTGGATAAGATATTTATGTCATTAAATTATGTTAGAAATCCTCTTCTACACCATGCTGAAGACTATGTTCTGGCTTGGATATGTTCTCTTGTCTTCTCTGGTAATAGAAAAGGGAGGGACAGGTCCAGCTTTCTACACATAGTTATGGTATGCTGGAGAATTTTCTGTCAACTTGACAAAAGCTAAAGTAATTTCAGAGGAAGGAACTGCAATTGAGAAAATGTCTCCATTAGATCTGGCAGCAGGCAAGCCTGTAGGGCATTTTCTTAATTAGTGATTAATTAGGAGGGCCCTGCCTATTGTGGCTGGTTCCATCAGTGAACTGGTGGTCCTAAGTTGTTTAAGAAAGCAAACTGAGCAAGCCATGGGGAACAAACCAGCAAGCCAAACCTGGCCATGGCCTCAGCATCAGCTCCTGCTGCCAAGTTACTGGCCTATTTCAGTCCTGGCTTCCTTCATTGTAGACTACATTGTGGAAATGAAAACCAAATAAATTTTTTCCTTGCTGACTTGATTTCTATCATGGTGTTTCTCCATATCAACAGTAACACTATGTAAACTCATACTTTCAGAATTCATTGACAGCATATACATTACAACAAAAGTCCCCGTCTGCCTTACTACTGTGGTGCAACTTTAGATCCTCCAAAGCAAAGAGTTGTGCCTTTGATTTTATTGGTTTCTGAGGATAAATTGATAACTGAGTATAAATTTTTAGATTGGATAATACCAAAGGTATTGTCCACACAGGTAATCTAGGGGTTAAAAATAAAACACAGTTTTTCAATTATATCCCAGTGTTGCCCCCTGTCCTCCTTGTAGAGTCCTTCCCCATCTCCCTTCCCCCCCCCCCCCACCTGCCTCTGAGAAGGCATACCTCACTGTGTCCCCCAACCCTTGTACATCAAATCTCTGCAGGATTAGGAGCATTCGCTCCTACAGAAGACAGGCATGGCAGCCCTCAGTTACATATGTCAGATGCCTCAGACATATGCTGTGTATGCTCTTTGGCTGGTGGCTCAGTCTCTGGAAGCTCTCAGGGGTCCAGGTTAGTTGACACTGTTGGTCTTCTTGAAAACACTTTTTTTTTATTGTAATACCTACTCACTTAAAAACTGATAGCATTTTGACCTAGTACTCAAAGCTGGTAAAACAAATCACAACAAGGGATGGAGACTTCAATATAAAATCATAAAGCAATTATGTCTAATGTTGCATAGGCTGGGTCCTTTTGCATTGTATAGCAGAGTGAACTGGGGAGAAATTTCAGAGATTAAGGGAATTATATTTTATTCTAGAGAACAAAATCTGATTAATTCACTTAAGAGGACTTTGCAAGGCCATCCAGGGACACAAATGGAAACCCAGCTGAGCCTCCTGAGGGCTTCTGCTTCTATTTGCTTTCAGGCATTCTACTTGAAAATGTTTTTGCCTTTGTGTATTATAAGGCTTTATATAAGTAGTGGCTGACATTGGGGCTTCATTAAAACCAGGAACAGTTTTTAGATTTTCTGGTGACTTTTTAAAATAAGATTTATTTTTGGTTTTTGTATTTATGTATGCATTTATGTGTATGTGCACCTGTGGAGGCAGGAAGAGTAAGTTGTATCTGCTGGAACTTACATTATGGAGAGTGATCATCCATCCAGCCCTGTTGGGTTCCCAGAACCAAACTTGACTCTTCTGCACGAGAGCAGGAAGCATTGAGCCCAAAGTGTTTTAAACTTGCTGAATGGAATCATTCTGTCTCTTATTCACAGAACATATTTCTTTGGGTATGAATTCATTTCCAGTCCCAAGAAATGTTTGCTAATATGGCTTTAGGAACCTTGAGGTTAGCATGTATTTATTTTTCTGGACTCACTGCATGTAACACAGTATGGGCTTTTGAAACATAATGAATTTAGGACTTGTAAGGGTGCTCACCGAATAAACCAGTCTCTTGATGGTGGCATTAAGAATCTGTAAGCAGGAATTAGGTCTTCTTTGAAGGTCTGATAGAACTCTGCACTAAACCCATCTGGCTCTTGTGTCAGCTTTTGCCTTCAGGTTTGTACCCTGTGTGAGTTCTTGTCCTGACTTTCTTTGGTGATGAACAGCAATGTGGCAGTATAAGCTACATAAATCCTTTCCTCCCCAACTTACTTCTTGGTCATGATGTTTTGTGCAGAAATACAAACCCTGACTAAGACACATGGGTTTACTAGTCATTAAATGACATACATAGTCATTAAAATAAATGGCTAGGCTATTGTTGGTATAGATGCCCTCTTCTATAAGCTTTTGAGAACACAGGAAAGGGGTCCTCAAGTAGAAACAAGAAAGGTAGCTGGGATTAGTTGGAAATGTGTCTCATTTTTGTTTTCCATGCTTGTCTGGACTATCACATGCTCTGCAGCTGTGGCTCACCGATTTTTTTATTAGATATTTTCTTTGTTTACATTTCAAATGCTATCCCGAGAGTTCCCTATACCCTCCTCCCGCCCTGCTCCCCTACCCACCCACTCCCACTTCTTGGCCCTGGCATTCCCCTGTACTGGGGCATCTCTTCCCAAAGATGGCTGACTAGGCCATCTTCTGCTACATATGCAGCTAGAGACAAGAGCTCTGGGGGTACTGGTTAGTTCATATTGTTGTTCCACCTATAAGGTTGCAAACCCCTTTAGCTCCTTGGGTGCTTTCTCTAGCTCTTCCATTGGGGGCCCTGTGTTCCATCCAATAGATGACTGTGAGCATCCACTTCTGTGTTTGCCAGGCACTGGCATAGCCTCATAAGAGACAGCTATATCAGGGTCCCTTCAGCAAAATCTTGCTGACATATACAATAGTGTATGGGTTTGGTGGATGATTATGGGATGGATCCTCAGGTGGGGTAGTCTCTGGATAGCCCATCCTTTCATCTTAGCTCCAAACTTTGTCTCTGTAACTCCTTTCATGGGTATTTTGTTCCCTATTCTAAGGAGGAATGAAGTATCCACATGTTGGTCTTCCTTCTTGATTTTCTTGTGTTTTGCAAATTGTATCTTGGGTATTCTAAGTTTCTGGGCTAATATCCACTTATCAGTGAGTGCATATCTAATGACTTCTTTTGTGATTGGGTTACAACATGCAATTCATTTACTACAGAGAACACTGTTTTTGTCCATAGGCCACATTTTTGGTCAACGATAATATTATGGGCATCCTCATACATGTTTAATGAAAACTCTGCCTAAATCTGTGTTCCTCTAAGACTGTTTTTCTCAGACTTGTCTCTGCTAAAGTTTCCTGATGAGTTAAAATACTAGAAAGTTAATGTTAGAATTTCATTTTTTAAAAATGGGGTTCTTAGGTTGCCTAAAGCTGACAGAAATGCTCCTGGTACTAAGTTGTGTGTGTGCAGATTTTATAGGTGCAGTAGGTCCTGCTCATATTTTCTGTTCATCATAGCAATGCCATGTTCCTTCCTGGGCTGAGAGTCTCACTGACACAGCCCTCTCTTCTATTGTTGACTCCCATGTGTCATCCATATTCAGCAAAAACAGCCTAGGTTACCTCAGAAGCAGCCTACATTGCGAATAATAACCTGGCAGGGGTGAGGGTGAACGAAACCAGGAGGGCGCTGCTAGGGAGGTGACCTCATCAGGTGTGCCTTTGATGGATGCTGTGCAATATCCAGGTTAGCTGCAATAGACCCATTGCATGCACACATGGAAAATTAGATGCCTGTTATTTTGAAATATGTTGTATACAAATGTTTATTTGGATATGAAGTCTTTTTGCAATACTAAAATAAATGTCAATAGCACGTTACTTAGGGATAGAGAGAGGAGTGCTTTTAATTTTTTTAGAGTATAATTTCAATTTGCTAGTTTTTAAAGCAGCTATAAAAGTGGGAAATGGTTTTAAAATTTTTTATGACTTCTATGTGAGCAAAGTAGTTTTTGATGTGACTCTCAAGGATTCAAAGAAATATTAAAAATCATGATCAGGAATTGCCAGTAGCCAGCTCAATCATAAAATCAAACATAAAAGTCTATATTTTCATGAAAGTGAGCTTAAGTTCCTCATTAAAGGAAAGAATTGAAAAGACTTCATTTGGAAGTTTTATATAAGTTCAATATTTGATGTCCTTTCTATCACTTTTTTTCTATTTTTTCAATATTGTTGTTACATTTAAAAACATACCTTGTCAGGATGTCCTAGATTTACTTCTGTTTACTCCAGTGAGTTTGTAATCACTATTTTTTTTAAAATAAACTGGAAATCATTAGAAAATTTTCCACAGTTGACTGGAGTTGAATAGGATGGGGAATTTTATTTATCTTCATTTTTTTTTAATTTAGTAAAGTTTTGTACATTAAAAAACACAGAAGCTGTGCAGAGTATCAAACACTGCACAGAGATCTGATAGAAGTTATGGATTGTGTGATGTAGTTCAGCATATCTGCTTCCTTAAACTTTTCAAATTTTACATCGTGGTGTTTATTTTCAAGTTTTGAGACTCTAGTCATATCACTGTTCAATAGCAAACCAGAAGTTTGTATTTCTATCCAACTGAAACTTGGTATCCATTGCACAAAGTTTCTCTGTGTTTTTTCCTGCTCGGAGGTTAAAATTATGCTCGGTATTTCTGTGTCTTTAGTATCAGAGATTTACCTAACTTAGAGCACATTTGGGCTATTCTAGGAAGAATGGCATCTTCTCTCTTCTTGCTTGAAAATTAAAAGTGAGTAGATGCCCATTCTTTCAGGGCATCTGTGCTATGCATCTTTCTGTGTTTTGATAGATTGCTTCTCTCTCATTGTTTGGGATGTAGATGCAGCCACCATAGAAAGTGGATAAACATGGTGAAAAACTAAATACCGTCTTTGGAAGAAAATAATTATAACTCCCAACTAGGTCCCATATCTGGCTTATGGATTTTTGTGGGGTTTTTATTGTTTATTTTGATAAACTTTAATATAAATAACTGCAGATAAATTACAAACTGCCTACCAAAATTAACCAGACCTAAAATTCATACAACTTAACAGGGAAGTACTCACTGTTAAAGAGAGATCAAGCTAAGAATGTTGCAGGAAAAAATGAATCTGGGTTTTAATTTTCTCTCATGTTTATGTTCATTTTTTTGAGAATTTCATACGGTCATTTTGATGGTCTCACTTCCCTCCCTCAACTCCTACCAGATTACCTCTACTTCCTACCTACTCCATTTTGTGTCATTTATAGTTATCCCATCAAGGGCAGTTCATACCCTCTAGAATGGAAGGCCATCTGCTAGAGAGCATGGTTAACCTTTCAGTACACTCTTAAAAAAAAAACACCCCCCCCCAACTTTCTATCAATTACCAGGGGATCTCCCCACTTCTACTTGCTACTTAGCTAGGGGTAGGGCTTTGTGCGTATCTACCCTCTTGGCACTAGAGTTTTGTCTGACTTGAGACTGCGCAGATCTTATGCATGCTGCCACAGCTGCTATGACTCAATATATGCACCTGGTCTATCAGGTCCAGCAAATAGTTTTCGTGCAGTCATCAAGCACATCTGGTTCTAATTAGCTTTCTATTCATTCTCCCATCTATATTGATCCTTGAGGCATGGGTGCATATCATACAATATGATGTAGATGTCTCATTAAGAGCTTAGAGTTCCAGGTTCTTACCCTCTCTGTGCCTTATGCGTGCTACAGGAAGAGAAAAATAAATCTCCCCTTGCTATTAGCCTTATGCTCTGTAATAACTGGCCTTGAAAGACAGGCCTACCGGTGTAACAGTGGCACAAATCTCTTGGAAATTTCTGCTTGGATTCAAGGTCCACTTCTAAGTTGAAACCTGTACCCAGCGCTGTTTTTAGGAACAAGAACCCATGGATAGACAGGGCATATTATGGCCCTAGGGGAGACTATGCTACTATTACTCTGCTAAATGATTCCTTATTGCTATGGATTTGGTCCCCATAATTATGTCTGCATGTAAGATGCTGAGGGACCCTGCCCCCAGTTGATGTTGATTGATAAATAAAGTTGCAGGTGGCCACTGACTGGGCAGGGATATAGAGGCGGGACTTTAGGATTCTCAGGCAAGAGACTGAGGAACAAGGAGGAAGAGAGATATCTGCCAGGCCAGGAAAGGAATAGATGCCATGCCTGAGAGTTGCTGGACAGAGAACATAGCTGTCATGTAGGTGCTGGGGAACTCAGCCTGAGAGGATTCAGGTCTGGGTAGGGGCACCCAAGACAGAATATAGGTTTTAGTAAGTAATAACTCAGTGATATTGTAGGGTTTAAGGCATATTAAAATATAAATGCTCTGTGTGTGTGTGTGTGTGTTTGTGTGTGTTTGTCTTTCATTCAGGAACCCAGAATATTTGGGCAGGTAACAAGGAACACCACCTTCACAGCCAGGGTCGATTAGAATAGCGTTAATTGGGAAGTACAATACCTTTTGACTCACTATTCTACCCACAAATTAGTGTATCTCTCAACCCTCAAAAGTGAGGCTTCTATTTGCAGTAGATAGTGATTAACCTGCAGACCCATAACTGGGCAAGATACAGAGACAAAGGGACTTGGTTAATGGTTTATCTTAATACATTTCTATGTTAAAGAAATATAACTTCAACTAGGGATTTCATTATCCCGAAAGGGAAAAGAAGCTTGCCTTCTGAGAAATAAAAATGCTGATTTGTGTCCTGGGTTGTAGCTACTCATACCGTGAAGTTAAGAATTATTTAGATGCAATGTTTTTTAAATCAGAAAACATTTTTTCATTAAGATAATTTGAACTAGGGGCCGGTTTCTTTAAGGCTATTGAATTATATATATATATATATATATATATATATATATATATGCACATATGTAGTATGCATGCATTTGCACACATATATATATTCTAAACTATATATATATATATATATATATATATATAAAGTGTGTTTATAGCTATAGCATAGAATAGACATAGGGTTTACATAAAGACATATGAAACTATTGCTTAGAAGATGAATCCTTATAAGTCAAAGTGGATACTTCCTTAACTACATATACATCTAAAAACAGTATCATTACTAAAATTCAAAAATCTTCAAAATCCAGCCAGTATACCAACAAAACAAAGTTCCCTACCTTGTCCAGCTCTGGGAACTGGTTTGGGAGAGAGTATTCAATACTTTGTGACTCTGATGCTGGAGAATAACAATGACAGTTTAAAATGGATCCAGTCCTGAAGGGGGCAGATTCTGCATGGCATGGCAGTTATAGCGTGTGATGGTTCTTTGTTCTTGGAAAGCATCTTTGAGAGGAGGGAGGGGAGGACGGAGGAAGGGAGGAAACAGGAATGGCTTACATGTTCTTATGATGACCCTTCTCTGGATATTGGTTTAGGCACTATGTTAAATTATTATCTGCAGCTTTGGTCACAGATTCTGGCAGAGTGCACCTGTGATGTTCATTTTGAGGAATTTGAATGTTTGTATATTTTCTCCTCATCATGATTGGTAACTTCTGCCATTGAAATAAATATAACTTGTGCAAATCAGTCAAAAAGCTACATTTTTATGTTTCTACTAAGACAGTGTTAAATAAGATCACAAATGATCGTCCTTTCTCTATGCTGGACATATCAACAATGAAGAAATGTGGGGGTTGTTTTTCACATGAATATTATACCTGAACTGTAAACTGTCATATATTAGTTACTTGTTTTATTAAAATATCCAACAAAAGCAACTTAAGAAAAAAAAGGTTTTTGTTTTTGTTTTTCTCACAGTTTGAAGATATAGTTCCTCATGAGGGGAAACCATGGGCCTGGTTGCTTGAGGCTGTTGGTCCATTTCATTTACAATCAGAAAGCCACAGCAGTAGGAGCTAGAGGCAATTTTCATGTTAAATCTATAATCAGGAGAGGGATGCAATAAAATACTAGGGCTTAACTTCTTTCTAAGAACCAAGGCCATGTAACAGTCACTAACATCTAGGGTGGGTCTTCCCACATAATGTAGAGACTCTATAGCATACATATTGAAAGGAATATCTCCTATGTGATTATAGATAACACATAATTATAAGCTAACTGTAGATGTCAGCCATCAAAAGTGGTTTCTTTTGAGATGCTCCAAATGCCCTGAATTAATGGGGGCCCGTTATAGTGTAAGCCTGAGTATGTTATCATCATGAGCATTGCTGGTTTTGATCAAGGACTACAGATACAGTAAAGGCAGTCTTGGCAGTCCTAATCAAAGTTATTCCTATGACTAGATAAAATGCCCAAACCAAAATTTTAATATCTAACCTTATAACTGTATAGTACAAGAAAAAGTCCTGAATCATTCAAGGATAGGATTTCCCTTTTATCTTCAAAGGCATAATTTTAAGAAGTAGCCTGAGTCCTTGCCAATTATTCAATCTTAAATTTCGAATTAAGAATCAATAAAGAGTTTGCTTTTTATTAATTTGTTTTTCACTAGTTTCCAAAGCCTTTAAAGTGTTTCTATTTTGAGATGGAAATCCATGTTCAACCTTCATACACAATTGTCTTATAGCAAGATGATACTTTAGAACATATGAACTTTTGACGATTAGTATTCCTTATAAAAAAAAAAAAGATTGCTGGAGTTTTTAGAGGGCAGCCAGTTTACTAAGCAAGCCTGACAAAGTTAAAATTCAACAAGCCTAAAATTACCCTCTCCTTTTGATTGCTGAGTTTTCCATTATGAATGGCATAATGTGCTTCATATATGTGTGCTCTAATAAATGAGAAACCCTGAAGACATTTGCAAAGTATGAAGTTTGTATGAGGATATTTTCTCAGTCTGGAAGTTGAGAGACTAGAGGGGACAGGATCTTTCTGACCAGTACTCCAAGAATTAGTCTGTGTTTGATTTATTTTCACACTAAAAAGACAGGATTTAGTTCCATGAAAATAACCATTTAATGCACTTTCATTGAATGTAATGGATAGCCCATTATTACTCTCCAAGATGTTTCAGATCATATATGTAAAATTCACTCTCCAACCTTCTTTCTCCTAACATGTTTCATGACACAGAAGAATTAGGAGATAAAAAGAGGAAAACATTGTTTTCCTAAAAGATGTAGAGTAATGATTAAGATTTACCAGTGTGGCCGCAGCCATAACCTACATCCCTTGATGTTTTTGTCTGTTCTTCATGGTTGGGAATCAAACTCAGGGCCTTATACATGCTAGGTAAGCACTCCATTAATGAGATATACCACCGACTCCCTGATATTTTGATAACAGACATAGTATTTTAAAGAAAAAAAAACAGAAGAAAGAGAAATCCTTAAACTCTAAAATGGTCTAATCTCTAAAGATAGATATTTATTTATAAACATACATACACACACACACACACACACACACACACACACACACACACACACCTGTTTGGTAAGCATTAATTTTCTAATGACTTCACATGAAATATTCTCGAGCAATGTGAGTTGCTTGTTAAAGTTTTTATTTAATTTAATTTTTATCACTGCATCTCCATAGTTCAAATTCTTGGCTATCACATTAAAATTTCCTTTTGAAAACTGTGGGAACACCATTGTACCTTACAGTATTCTGCTTGGTTATTATCCCCAGCAGCCATTGACTCCCACAGTAAGTGAGGACATTATGAGATTTTTTTTCTTGCACATTTCCAATAGGAGAAAAAAAATAGCTCTAAAGGAGAAGTGAAAGCCTAATTATAAAATGGGAACTCTCTGCATTACTCTCATACACTAGAGCAGAGGGAACACGGAGCAAAACCAGTGATGTGCAATTTTGCTTTGTTTATTCCCCCAAAATATAAAGTTGTACTAAGTTTATTAAAATTGGGGTAAACAAGCAAAGTTAATAAGAACTTCTGAGGAAGACATTATCTTAATCTTAATCCTCCTTATACCTTATACAACACCACATTTGGTATACAGACCCTTCCAACTCTGTCTCATATAGACATGTACACATGGTTAGGTGTGAAGAACACATCTGACAAAAACTGAAAGGCTTTGGTCTCTTCAGCAAATATATTGGCAAACGACAAGTACACACAATGCCTTGGTAGTTACTGTATTTCACCCAAGGTTTTACGAAGTTCCAAACCTATCAGACTTGTTATGCCAAAAGATTTGCATTGCTTAAAGTTTAAATGGGTTAAAGAAGAGATTATATGTGTCTCTAGGTAGGTGGATCCATAATCAGTCATTGCCAGACAATGTGAGGCTGAGAGATAATAGTCACATGACGGTTATGTGACAACAGGACTAAAGCCTTTGAGTATACATCTAAAGGCATCATTCTGCCCAGTTTTCTTGTTCTTATTGTAAATAGAATTTCTTAGCATTTTCATACCCTAGTACATTTTATGTGTCTGATTTTTAACATGGCACCCAGGAAACATAGCTCAAGCTAATCATGAATGGCAGTAGATAATCCTTCCCTAATGGGAGACTAACAAATTAAACATTAATGTTTCAGGAAAGAGGGAAAATATGTCCTAGAGCTCACATTGTAAGAAGAGTGGGTTTAATATTGTATTCTCTATCCTCCTTTACTGTATTCTCTATTAGTGTTATGCATAATTATAGGAACACTTAAACCATAGTAAACATAAGGGTAGAAGTGAAAGGAATTTGTGGAAAAATGACTGAAATAATTTTGACTATTACATGCCTGTTATATTACCTGTTTCACAAAATTAGAGGATAAAGCAGATAGGTTCCTAAGTTCACTGTTCCTTTATCTGCATCCTCTGCATTTCTTCCCAGCTACTGTTCAACAAGATTTTTTGCAGTGAATGAATTTATATCAAATTGAACACAGTAAGTAATACCTAAGAGTTGGTAAAACATTCCTTCCCCCCTGAATATCCATGAGGATATTTCGTGAAAAATGTGATATTTGTTCCCATGGCCACTTAAAAGATTGTCCATTGCCAAACAATCTGTCACTATCTATTCCAAGAAGGGTTTACATAGACAGAGTTTGGAAGGAAGGTAAATTTGGGCTCTTTGACTGAGCTGGAACATCTATCTTCAATGATACTAACATAGCAGTGTTCTTGGTCCTTAGATTTCAGACTAGGACATGGACTCAAAATAGCTGACTGGTTTTCAAAACTATGGCTTTGAACAGGAATATTATCATGGGCTTTCCAGGGTCTCTCAGCTTGATATAAATTAGGAAAACTTTTTGTATAATAACCAGAATATGGCTTTATTGTTACTTTGTTCACTTAGAATTGTTTAATGATATTAAGTTAATTTAAAACAAGAAACCACATATTAAATCCAGAAAAAATAAAGAAAAAATGGCATACCAAATTTAAAAAATGAAAATTACATAAATATTGATGTATAATTTTAAATATATATAGTAACATATACATGCTTTAATATATGACTTAGATGTTAAAAAACAATAAGGTTCCACTATTATTCAGTGACTCTTTGCCCTCTTGCCTGTATTCAGTCCTTCCTCATGACCCCATGTTATCCTTTCTTGGCCTATTTTATTACACACACACACACACACACCACACACATTACATATAAACAATGCACATATTATAGGCTAGGGTTCAGAAATTAAGGAAAACATATACTTGTTTACCTTCTGAGATTGGGTGATCTCTCTTAATATTACACATTCCAACTCTATCCATTTGCCTGCAAATTTTCCGATTTCACTCTTGCTTATAGCTGAATAATATGTCCTGTTATATGTGTACTGGATTTTCATTATCCATTCCTCTGTTGATGGGTAAGTAGGTTGGTTCCATGTCCTTACTCAAGCATGACAATGAGCATGGCTATGAATGTAGCTCTATAGGTGCATATGCAGTTCTCTGGGCACCTGCTCAGAATGTGAAACAGCTGGGTCATGTAGTAATTCCATGTAAAATCTCGAGGAACCTATAAACTGGCTTCCATAGTGGCTTTATTGTCATTCTCACTGGCCCTGAGTAATGCTTCTTCTTTCCCAACATTCCCTCCAATATTTGTTAAGTTTCTTGATGATAGCTGTTATGACTGGAAGCCAGAAGATAATGCCTCACAACAAGGCCATGCTGACCCATCATTAAGAAAACACAAACTTTGCTTTGCTAACATGATGCTTAAACTTGTTTGTGATTAATTCTGCCTTCATGTTTCACTGAAGCTCAAATAAAATTTTAGTAGAGGTATATCTTTTTAGGTATCCATTATCAATCAGATATCTATCATCTTAGCTATCATATTTAATTTTTCTATTCTAATAGCTAATGTACCTACTACTTATCCATGTTTCTATCTTCTATCAGTCATGTGCCAGTGTTTAGTGTCTATCGTCATCTATAGTCTTTCAACCCTCTATCTACATATTTGTATCTCTGTGCACTATGATCCTATACTTTCCAAATCTCTATACTTCAGCAGACTGGAGTGACTACTGTAGGTAGAGTTAGGGCTTTTTCAATGCTGGAGCAACTTGATGCCTTCACCTACATTGATTTCTGGGCTTGGCAGCCCACTGCAAAGTAACTGTCACCATCTCTTTTTGAATAGGAAAAGGCCCCAGCCTCAGTTTTCAGATTGCCATTATTTTCAAGTGGCGTTTAGATTTATCATCTCTCCTAATTGTGTTCGTATATAAAGAAAGGATATTTAGAGTTCATCTGATTGGAGATGAAGATGTGCTGTAAGATCCCAAGTCACAGCATTAAAACACATCCATACTATCTTAGTTTAGCATTTGACTTAATGACACTATTGTAATACAATAAAAAAGTTACTGTAGGAAACCATTCGTTGAAAGCTAAGACTCTCCCCCACCTTGAGACATCTGCTCTGTTTTAAGATGCAACTTTAAAAATAGTTTTCTTACATATTGCTAGAAGGCACAACACATAGGCTGTAGGCATGCATAATAATGAAAGCCTTATGATATATATTGCAGATATAATATATATTACCAAAAGGAGAAATAAGGGGAGATATAATAAACTTTTCTGCATATTGTGTTCTAATATTTATTTTTACTATATTTTTGAAAAATGTCCAGTTATAAAATTACCACAGATTCAAAATACAGAACAATTAAATCTGCTCAATTTCTTCAGATATGTCCCCCTACATGTTATCATGTGAAGTCTATTTTTTGCTGAACTCTGACCTTCTGTTTCTAGGTAATCTCTTTCCTTCTTGTAGTTTTGCTTTTTCTAAAATGTCCAATAAAAGAATTCATTTCATGTTTAGCCTTTTAGAAATTATATTATTAAAAATACTGAGGCCTATTACCTTGGGTTATGGGCTAAATTGTGTTCCTCTCCACAAATTTAGATGTTAAAGCCTATACCCCATAGTGCATTTATTGAGATGATTCAGTTAAAATAAAGTCATATAGGTGAGCCTTTATTATACTGATGTCTTTATGAAAAGAGGTGTTAAGACATTCACACACACACACACTCACAAGCACACTCACACTCTCTCACACACACATAAAAACACACACCAACTCACAAATACACAAGTGTGTGAACACACACACACACACTTCTACTGGTCATATAGAAGCTAAGGAAGAGGCCCCAGATGTGTCATTTTAGATTGTCTTGGATTTATAAGATGTGTCTTGGATTTATAAGCTACAAAACAGCAGGACAATACTCTTTTTTTTTCCATTTAAAATAGTCTAATTCCCAAACTGTGATAAAATATTTCTTCTCTGATGCATCTAGTCTGTGATATTTTGTTATGGTAACCTTAGCAACCTCATGCAATTGGTTACTATGCGGTAGTGTCTGACCTCCAAGCCTGAATTTCTGCTATAAGAATACTGAGTTTAAAAAAATCACATGGTAAAATAGCGACAACACCTCTGGTTATGATACTAAGCAAACCATAAAAATATACTATCATCTTCAAAAGTTTAATACTGTAGTACCAACCATCATTGCCATTTAGATCAGTTCACAAACATCTCCTGGGTCTTACTGTAAAGTCTGTGATGAGATTCAGGAAGTACAATGTACAAATCCACTAGGGTTTATCATTGTAGGCTAGCTCCAGATGCACTGCCATTGAAACAGATAAGCATAGAAAGGTGTTCTTGTTTCTGATGTAGAAGCATGGATGAGTATCCTACAATCACAGGATCTAGAGAGATGGATCTAGACTGACCTAGACAAATCTAGACTGATCTGTAGCAATCAAGACCTCTTAATACTCTTGTAGAGAACTTGAGTTTGGTGCCCAGCACCCATATCCGGTGGTGCACAAACTGCCTGTCATGTCTGCTCCAGGGAAGTCTGACACCTCTGGCCTCTGTGAGCACCGGAACTCATATTCCTACACAAATAATGATGATGAGATTATTATTAATAATAAATGGTTTGAAAATTAAAAAAAAAAAACCTGTTTGGTCTAATCAAGTGTTTTTGAGCACAGTGCTATGTTATAACAGAACTGACAATGATCCTTTGTGAGAGCATTGTTCTAGCTGATCTAAGGAGGGAACAAATTGAGATGTTAGTGACAGACCTGTCTGGCAATGGTGTGAACATGGATGTAAAGACATGATGAGTAAATCAGTACAAAAACAAAATTTCCACATTGCAAATCATTTAGCCTCACTGGAAAATTAAATATGAGGCAAGAATTGTAGGGATGCCAGGGGGAGGTGGGTACCAACCTACCCAGAGCCTTGTAGGTCATACTGAAGATGTTAAATCCTGTACATAGGAAGTAGTAGTCAAAGGACAAGTCTTAAGAAGATCCTAAGCGTTGAGTCCACAGTGATGCCAAGGACAAATGGGAATGAGACAGCACTGGAAGCAGAAAGTCCAACTGGGAGATCACTGTGGTAATTCAGAAAGGAGACAATAACATGTAGAAACAAGAGCATTTCCATGGAGAGAGGAAAATAAAGACACATATAGACCTAGAATGCAAACTCCCCTGTGTGTCAACTCTGTTCCCTGTTCTTGTGGAATTAGGTAGTGGTAGATTCAGGATTCGCAGAAAAGGTACTGGGAGTTAGTGTTCATCTCTCTGCATAGGCTGAGCAGGGGCATGACTGGGCAAGTGCTTTGAAGTCCTTTGCTATCATTATTTAAAAGAGTAAACGTTCCATGAGACAATTGGAGCAACAATCTAAAGATGGCTCTTAGATTTTCACGTGGGGCTGGGTAGAGTATAATAAATGCTACTGATGTGAGAATAAAGCATGTATTTGCACTGTGTGTACACATACACGTGTATTTTGGAGAATACTTTCATCTTGGTTATTTTGTGGTAGGAACCAGAAGAAACACAGGCCATTTCATTAGCTATACTTAAACATAGAATCTAATTGATGACTAGAGAATAGTGTTTTAAGAATGATTGGCTCATTGGTATTAGTTTGAAAAGTCAGAAAACCAAGGATGGGAGAAAACATGAAAGATATATTTAATGTTTCAAGACTCCTTTAAATTACTTAACATCGTTAAAGATAGAAATCAAACATTTCTGTCCTCTGGTAGCCTATATTAATGAAGATAGTTAATTTCCCCAAGGCTCAGTTTTTCCACATCCAAAATGGAAGTGTTATGACCTGCCTTTTAGTTTTATCTCAAAATTGTGAGTCAGATTATTACAGAGTCAAATATTTAAAATAAACTTCCCTATATTTTTGTTAAGTATTCCATGATACTTGGTGAATGGTTCAGTGACAATACATGATGGTAACGGCATATTTAAGTCTGTCTACAAACTCTAAAACTTCTCAAGTTACCTGTCCCAAGTTTCAATGTATACACTATTAAAAACAGGGAGTCAAAAAAAAATCAGAATGACTAAAGCAGTCAGTATAGTTCACTTTTTATGGCATTAAGTCTTCAGCTAAACAGTGAGACTGTGACTTGATTTTACTCACTAGAACTCTGTCTCCCAGGATTCCTATCAAGTTGGTACTCTCGTTTCTCTGTCACTGTATGTCCTCTCACTAAGCATTATGTACCACATGTGTTGGACCAGCTAGAGAATCCCCAATTCTGCATCTTGACTGTGTTGCTACCGGAAGCATCAAAATCCTCCTGGGATTCTGGGTCCTTTCCCATCCATCACCTTTTTCTCATTTTCACAAAGCTTTTCAACTGGGATCCACAGATAATAAAAATAATTCCAGTTCTGACAATGGTAACTTGGTTTGTATGTTATAAGCTATTTTAATTTGTATGCTTCATGAATAATTGTTCTTAATCTTAATATTTATACTACACTGATATCAGTAAGGCACATGGCAGTAGATAGAAACACTTTTGTCCAATTCTTTTAATATTAACAAAGTTTTTAAAGATTATAAAGAAGAATTATTACTTTTTAGTTCTTGGTCTATGGTTAAAGGTTTTATGTCTTTCTCCCTATTTTAGTATGCCTATCAAGTTGTCATTGTTTAGGTAATATGTAAAGAGCTATTTTGATGAGACTTTATAGGTGTAGCTCCTAACATTCCTAAGAAACACAATCTTATAGTAAACTCGCTTTTCCTCTGCACCTTACAATTCTCTGCTACTTTTCAGTCTTGTTTCCTGAATCTTATGTATAGGACTCTTTTATAGATGCATTTCTTGTGAATGTGTTTTTTCTGTAATGTTGCAAAGAGAAATTTCCTTGATGAGGCGTCAAAATTACACTTATCTATAGGTATAAGGACAAATATCTAAGAAACTCTAGAGATTATTCTGATTTATTAAAGTGAATTGTCCTCTAAGATTCAAGACTTCACTAGCCCTAGTAGTTGGTTAAATTCTCAGTACACAGACATTTCCTCTTTTTGAACAGATATTAATTCTAGTTAGAGAGGGAATGGGTTACTGCCAAGGAGTGTGTGCCATTACATAAATCTGAGTATTACTTGCCCTGTTGGTCTTTGTTGTGGTCCATAATAGTTTCTTAGCTGGGTAGGACTGTTGGTTGCTTCTTGCCTTTGGGAGCTTGCATGGTACCTCATACTGACGGAGGTAGTCCTCAGGAAGGAAGCATTCATGTCAGTTTCAGCTTAGGAACTTCTCGGCCTTACATCTGAATTGTTTGCTATCTTCACTATTGGGAAATAAAAGAATTATTTGTATTTCCTGATACTATAAATCAATATAAGGAATGAAATATAACATCTATTTACTTGATTAATTAAGAGTAATAAATTAGTAAGTGTGAACTTAGTCATCTAATGACTTAGGTGGAAAAAAGCCTGAAATGAAAAATGTTAGCGACAACATGATTAATGGTGAATCCTTGGATATGAGTGTGTGTCTACTGTAATCTTGGGAATTAATTATTTCATCATACAGAGGGAGTGAAAGATTCTGATATGTGGGAGACTTAGTCTATGAATTTTTCTTTGAGCAATCCATTACTTGAATACTACTTGAATAATCAGTGAAGCATAGTATTGTTTAATAAGTAAGCCCCGTCTTCTCTGTCTCCCACCTTCTGCTTTTATCTTTCTGTGTTTTACTCATTTTCTTCTCCTCCTCCTCCTCTTTCTGTTGTGCTGCACAAGGTTTAGTACTTGCTGGGTAAGTTCTCTACCACAGTACTATATCTCTAGACAAAGGTTCATGACACTGATAAATGTAAAAGAGAATCTTAATGATGGTGGCATTAGTGTTCTGAAGGAATGATCCCACAGCTGAGAATATTTTATGCTTTCTTAGAGATGATACTAATATCTTCCTAATGTGTAGGTGTCATTTCTGAAGACTTGAATAATTATAGTTCAAATTATCTGCTGTGTTAACTGATATCATAAGTATAATTAAGAATATTCTCAGGCCGGGCGTGGTGGCGCACGCCTTTAATCCCAGCACCCAGGAGGCAGAGGCAGAGGCAGGCGGATTTCTGAGTTCGAGGCCAGCCTGGTCTACAAAGTGAGTGCCAGGACAGCCAGGGCTATACAGAGAAACCCTGTCTCGAAAAAACCAAAAAAAAAAAAAAAAAAAAAAAAAGAATATTCTCAGGAAACAATGTTCTAACAGACTACCAGGATCACAAATGGTAGGATCAAGCTTCACACTAACAGAAGTCAGCAGTAACAAAGGTACCTGTTGGAATCATGAATCGGCAGAGATGTTGACACAGGGGCATAGAGCAAAAAAGAAAGACGTGGAACTTCCAATCATCTAGGAGAAAAAGTGAGCAACTTCCAGAACATTTATGGGATATTCTGAAGATTGGAGTTTGAAAGTAACAGAGAAGTAAGAGAAGAAACTTGCTGTCATTCCACCCTTAGCATCATTGGGGACCTTGGGAAATTTGTTGTAGACAAATCATGCTGATGTCTGATGTATTACCTTTCTATGATACTTGAAACAAATCATCACAACTTTCCTTGATTCGAACAGTAGATACTTACTTCCTCAGAGGAAGACTAGAGCATCAATGACTGACTTACTGGACTAAAGTTAAGGATTAAAGGGGTCAACCTCTGGAAGAAATGTGCTATTACTTCTCAGTTTCTGGCAGCTTTAGATCTCATTGCTTGTGGTCTTATAACCTCATTTCTTTTGTGTATTCAACATAATATATTGTTTTTTTCTACTGTGTGTCAAGTCTTTCTGTCTGAATTTCTTCAAAGGAAACCTGTGCTTACAGTTTAGACCTATCTGAATAGTTCAGAAGTATCGTCCCACATGAAAAGTCTTAGTTTGAAATATATCCACAACATATATTTTTCTGGGAAAATGACATTTGTAGTTTCTGGGATCAGAAAACATTAGGTAGCCATGCAAAATAACAATAGAAGGTTAACCAATGCGACATTTTATTTCCCAGATTTAAACATTTGACTATTGTCATCAACA
This sequence comes from Mus caroli, assembly GCF_978045245.1. Taxonomy (NCBI): domain Eukaryota; kingdom Metazoa; phylum Chordata; class Mammalia; order Rodentia; family Muridae; genus Mus; species Mus caroli. The sequence continues at coordinate 69,379,543 of NW_028227274.1, forward strand.
TTATCCTTTACTGATCAGTTTGCTGTCATTGATGAGGGATGACTATGGGAATCGTTGGGAAGCTTCCCAAAACCATAAACATTCAACTCAACCTCAAAGCAGAATTTATAAACATAACGACTGAGTACTGACATTTCTCAAACTTTCTCAAGTGTTTACAACATAAAAGCATGGTTAGGAGCCACAGTGGTAAAAGGATAACTATTTTCGTTCTATCCTTTTTCTGACACTAGCACCTGATTGTGGTGCTTAGACTAGGGTGTTCATAAAAAGATGGAGAAGTATAGATAGACTTTAAAAATGTAGAGGAGGGGAAAGAGTGATGGATAATTCATTAAGAGATATGTATTGCTCTAGAAGAATACCTAGGTTTGGTCCCTGGCATCTAACATGTAGGAAGTCTCACATTCAATTTTATGTTATTGAGAATAAAAATCTATTTAAAAATATTGGAGATACAAGTAACATGGCTGTTGTGAATTGTGTGAGGAAAATCAAGAACGATTGCTAATATAGGTGTTTTCTACAACTGGATGAATGGCGAACCATTTACTGTGATGGGATATTCTGGAAGAGAGGCTGGGGAAGAAAGCAGAGTTAGTTTAATCATATTTGCTTTGATGATATTCTGAGTTACTTAAAAGGAATTTTAAATTGATATTCAGATATGCAATAGCCCAGAAAAGAAGCTTAGGCAGAAAATGGGTATTTATGAATCTTCTGCATACAAACAATAATTAAATTTGCAAATCAAGGGGGTTCTTAGGAATGCAGTATGGAGAATATGTGTGAGTTCAGAACATCTTGAGGAATCCCACTTTTTAGCAGCCTATGCAGAAAAGGACAAGCATGCACATTTGACAGCAATGATTTGAGTTTGGGATGGGTCAGAGGGATTATCAATAAATCTCCTCAAAATGTGTTTTAATTAAAGGGGAATACTCAAGAGGTTTGAATGAATAAGAGAGAGATCAGATGAGAAAAACCCATAAGCTTTGATTTTATTGAGACTATGGACAAGCCTCCAAAAATAGTATTACAAAGGGAAATAACCACTGACTTCTGCACAGTGTTGAAGAGTGTTTCCCATGGATGGGAAATGAACGACATGCAAAGTACAAAGAATATTTTGAGAAACATGGTTCTGAAGAGTGAGGGAGGGAGCAAGGGAAGGAAGGGAAAGAGAGAGAGAGAGAGAGAGGTGACTGGAATGTAGTATTTTGTTGTTTTTAATCTACTTACTCTTGTGATATGCTAGAATGAGACCTCTTGATGCGAATGTGAAAAAACTACTAGAAATTACTTTAAAACTAATAGGTATATGCTTCTAAAAATAGAAGAAAGTGGGATCACTTTTAATAAAAGAATAAAATTCTTGTCTGTACCTGGACTGAGGAAATTGGATGCAGTAATGTATGCTCAGCTCCACACTCCTGCAAATGGTGTCTTTTCTCTTTATGCAGCAAAAGAACATTGCATGTACTGGGAACACTGTGAGACAGTCAGAATTTAGGTGAAGAGGAGGTTTAGAGCAAGCATTGTGGGATGCTTATAAAGAATTATTTGTGCAGAAAACTCTAGTTGGAAATCTTAGATTCATTGAAGCCTTTAATTAAAGTCATTTTTTTTACTTGTTTGCTTTGTTTTTTAGATAAAATCTTGTATTGTTTAATCTTAGAGTACTTGAATTGCTCAAGGCACAGAACTAAATCACCCTGGAATTGCAGGGAAAGGGAAGTTAGACATTTATAAGATCACTGTTAACATAGCATAGAGAGCGACCTGGAAAACTACATCCTCCACAATGATGTGGATGTAGTGGGACTGTGCATTCAGCACTTTGTGTTTTCCCCCAAGTTTGGATCTTTCTCATTGTTCAGGAAAGGCAGCTATGTTTGACTTTGTAGAAAACAAGGGAAGTGGATAGATATAAATCCACCATTTTGCTCAGCTTGAACTTGCAATGTGATGAAGACCAGAATCCCAGCCTGGTTAAATACACAGTGAAGTAACTATAACCATGATAGTTTTCAGGAAAGTATTTCTCTTTCCATGTGTGTAATCCCACTCTTTAGCAGCCTAGTGATTTTTAATTTAATTTATTTAAATTCTATGTGATAATTTATATATATATATATGTATGTGTATATATATATATATAAAACTGTCAAATATTTATGACTTTTCAAAATGTAGTCTTAAGTCTACCAAAGTAAATTTTCCCTGTATTAATATTTCATATTTTGTTTGATTTCTCACTGACTTATTTTAATTGGTTGTTTCAGTGAAAACACACATGCACACACACACACACAGGATTCTTTGTTTATGTGCTAGGAACATGCTAGTGATCATTCAGTTCGGAGACTCAGGGCAGGAGGCTAATGAGCTGCTCTATCAGGTCAGACCTTTTAGAGCTGCTCACCTCACTGGCTTCACACTAATACTTCCCTCCTACTCTACTCAACACCATGATGAACTTCATCAGATCATTGATCTCACAGGTTGGCTGGGGGAATTTTTGACAAATGGTTACAGATAATTAATATGGAATTAAATATAGCTCCAATATTTCTTGATTGCATTGTTTTTATGAAAGATGAAGCCAGCTTCATGTTTGTACTTGGTTTCCAGATAGCCTTTTCATCTACCAGATCTCTAAATTACTAAGTTTTGAGCTAGGCAAAGAACTATAGTGACATTGGTCTTCTGTTTTCTGATGTGAAGTTTGAGGCTTACCCATCAAAGTATGACATATTCAAAACCAAAATCTATTTGTTTTCAACATCCTGGTGCTTAGACTCATGGGATTTGCTGATCCTAATGTAGGTGGCATGCACAGGGATAGTGAACTCCAGGAGACAGAGATAAATGTTCCAGTATTGTGGCCAATGCAGACTCTACCCAACCACCTCTTTCATTCATTCTCACTTCCATGTTCTCCACCAACCTCTCTTACTTATCCCAGAAGCAAGTGATGTTCAACCCAGGTCATACCCCACAACAGTCTAGACTCATTCAAATTGATGAATTCCCAAGATCACCTTCCCTGCCTTGCCCACTCTATCTGAGACTGCTCCAGTAAAAGTTCCCGACTATTTCCCAGCCTCCTGTCTCTGTTCCTCCTTCTCCCTTATGACTGACTGACTCTGAGACTCCTGGGCACTGCTTCCTGAAATGTATTGACCCTTTCCTCTTGGGAAGTGTGAATTTAAAGGTTGTATTTTCAGTAGTAGCTCTCTATTGATTTGTTAGCTTTATATAGTCTCTATCTGTTCCCTATATTTTAAAACAGTGATGTATCTTGAATGTGTCAAAGATATTTAGAACTTAGGTACAGGTTCTTTGCAATTTTCTATTCACCTTCACTGTGGTGGTGAAACAAAAGGACAAGCTAATCTCCTGTGCACTGGGTTAACTCTAAGTGTGTATTAGAAGCATTATAATATGGTGGGTAATACACAATATTAAATATATACTGAAAGATAATTTACAAATGTGGGGAGATAAAATAAGCAATTTAATACATTTATGAATATATGTTTTCAAATAGTGACAAGTACTGAAGGTAAAATAAGTAATCTAACACATGGCTTTTCTACTTTAGTTAGAGCTAGATTGTGGAGGAACTAATATCTCCGCTCTGACCTTGAGAAAGAGAATAATACAGGCATACAAAACTCCTTAGGTGTGGTATTGGTTTCTGTAGGAAAGAAACCAGGAAGGCATAACTAAGGGAAAGTCAGTCATATAACATGAAAATTGAAGAAGAAGAAGAAAAAAATCAGATTATTTCAGGACCTCATGAAATACAGACTGTGAATTCCTTTACCAGGGTGATGGAGAGCTACCAAGGGCTTTTACCAAGGGAGTGACAGGATTCCTTTGCTGTATCTCAATCTTTAGCTGCCATGGAAATTGACAGAAAGAGATTAGAGTAGAGAACAGACAGCAGATAAGAAGGTATGTGATGGATTGGAGTAGATGCAGTGATAGACTTTATGGCTTAGGTGATGGCTGTGAAGGTAGAGAGAACCAGACAGCTTTATCACACATATGCTTGATGGATCTATTGCATATGTCTGCTGACAGTGGTAGATACAAAAGTTAGAAGTCAGAAGAACTAAGAGGACCTTCAAGAGCTCTACTGTAAATAGGAAGTTAAATAATAGTGTAGTAAGAGCTTGGGGAGGTGGTTTCTCTGGTGTGTGTGTGTGTGTGTGTGTGTGAGTGTTGTGCAAGTAGATGGCAAAATGAATGGCAGGAAATCAGATATGGTTTCAAGAGGACAATTGTTAAGTTTACATGCTTCTGAATTCTTTTGAGCAGGAAATACACAAAGGTGCTCACTTGTGAATCCACACTTGCAGAATCAGAAGTTTCAAGTGAAGGAAGATTTGTACCTGTAATGAACTGAGGTGCCACTAAACAGTAAATGAAGAAAGAGTTAATTGGGGCATGTAAAAATGGATGAGAATGGCCCTGCTTCTTTCCTAGAATCTGTAACATTTTTAAGCTAATGGTAAAGGCCAACAAATAACTAGAAAGAGAGAAGTAGAAGAGACAAAGCAGAAAGTAAGAAATGGAGCATGCAGGTAATATTTGAAAATAAGAATGGTCACTATTCAAATAGGGTCATGAGATATGCAGCTGGTATGGGGTATGGTTGCCAGCCTAACACAATCTCAAATCACCAAAAGAGGAGTGTCTGAGGACTGCCTATATCAGGCTGGCACATGGGCATTCCTACCAGGGGTTTTCTTAATTGTATTAGTTGAGGTTGGAAAGCTTACATTGAATGTAGGTAACACCATGTCATGGTTTAGACCCTGGAAGGATGGAAAGGAGAGAATAAACTGAGCTCTAACAAGCATGGGTTATTTTTCTCTCTGTTCTCATAAAGGTCGAAGAGTTGTCAAGGGTTCATCATTTCTTTCCTCTTTGACTTCCCTGAAATGATGGTCTGTGGTCTGAACTTGTGAGTCATATTAACCTCTTCTCATTTCAGTTGCTTTTGTTAGGATATTTTTTTTTCACAATGTTAGGAAAGGAGGTTCTTTATAGTATACTGAAATAGAGCATCTTTTTGGTTTCAGGTGACTTTAAACATGACTTTGATTAAAACAAAAACCAAGGGGCTGGTGAGATGGCTCAGTTGGTAAGAGCACCCGACTGTTCTTCTGAAGGTCCAGAGTTCAAATCCCAGCAACCACATGGTAGCTCACAACCATCCATGACGGGATCTGACTCCCTCTTCTGGAGTGTCTGAAGACAGCTACAGTGTACTTACATATAATAAATAAATAAATCTTTAAGACAAACAAACAAACAAAAAAACCAACCAAAACCAAAAATGATTTTGCTACTGGAGGAGAAATGGAAATTAGCGGGGTTCTTTCAGGCCTACATTATGGTAACCATGGAGCCTATATCATAATACAGCCATTTTATTTTTGTACCAAAATGGTGATAACCATTACTAAATGTGGTGGAGCCAGTGAGCATTTGCCACACTTCTTGTTATTGCCACTAACATATGTGACAGAAGTAACTTAGGGAAAGAATTTATTTCAGCTTATAATGTAAAGGACCACAATCCATCAAAGAGTGCAAGGCTGGGAGGCTAGCTTGGCTAGGTAATGGTTACAGGAGCATGCAGTTGAACAAGAAACAGAGAACATGTGCCAGTAGCAGAACCAGCCTATAAACCTTAAACATTCTTTGCAATAGACTCTCTACCAACAAGGTCCCAAGTCCAAAATATTCCATTACCTCTCAAAATGTCATTCATAAACAGTTGCAAACTTGTATTCAAATATATAAACCTATGTGGGGTGAGACATTTCACATTTAAAACATCATTCATTATTGTCTCAGTTCCTGAAAGACTGTATGGACCATAGCCTGCCTGTCAACTGCCAGAAGCACTTTAGTTTATATGTAACAATATCATGAATCTGTTGAATGTGAACTTTAATACTTGAGGACTGATGTGTGTTTACCACGCTGACAGTTTTATGTTTTTTTTTTTTTTTACATTATCTCTTTATAGACAAAAGAGATGTAAAGGTAATGGTGACAGCAGAAATCTAGGATGGGTCTCTACTGAGAACAATGAATTGAGCAATAGTAATAAACTGGCCATGTGATTCTCACATGCAAGGGCCTGGTAGATGGAGGAAGGAAGATCAGAAATTCTGAGCTAACCTTGGCCACCCCGCAAGCTTGGGCCACTTTGTTTGCATGAAACTGTTTCCAAAGTAAAGAAAAATTAGTAAAGAAAAATTAATCAATTTAAAAGCCGAACCATTAGAAAACTCAACCCATTATACCTGTGTGCAGGATTTCTAGTCTCCAGATGTCAAGAAGAAACAAACTGAGCCAAATCCTTCTTTTGATTGGGACAATATTGGTAACCCAAAATTAATAAGAACTCCAGTTAGAGGTTAAAGAAAGAATCAGTGGTATATGTGCTACCAGACTGCAAGTTCCTGGCAGAATATAGCCTTGGTGTTCATCTTTGTAGGATTGCTGACACTCTAAAGTCTCTTGAAGTCACACTGGAGACCAACAAAAGGAGCAAGATCAAACCCACCCACCATGTTCCCAATACTACAAAAGTGTGTCTGATGAAGACAGACCATGACAGTGGGAAGTAAACAAGGTGAGTAGCCCATGTGTGCACTGGGGCTGAGGAGAAGTGAAGGACTCTCATGAGTACAACACACACGTTTGGTTACGACAAGCAGAAGAAAGCCCTGTCACCCTGAAGATATAGCATAAGAGATGAAATAATCAAGTTACATTCCATTCCATGTCAAAAAAAAATTCCCCATACACTTGTTACATCAACAAGAATACAAACTCAGTTTCTCTGTTTTGCTTGTTAGTTTTTTCATTCAAATGTTTATTATTAAATGCTGATAAAAATTAGAGATGGATCTAATAATACTTAGTGATTCTTAAGTAAGCTCATTGGGGGAAAGGGCTTCAACAATTTGAAAGAAAAATATTAATTTAAATGATGAATGGTGAAAAAAGTTCTTTTTCTAAGTCAGACTCAAGATATAGTTAGTACAATTTCATTCAATACTATATTCACGTTGTAACTAGATATGGTAGAGCATTATACACACTAAATGATAGTCACTTTTGATGTTTATTGTGTTTGTGGCTATTTTTTAATTTATAAATTTGTTTTTGTTTTAAAAAACTGCCTGTTTAGCTTTGTGTTTGTTCATGTATAAACAACAGATGGTGACCAGAATACACACACACATACACTCACATATATATCTATATCTATCTATCTCTATCTCTATCTCTATCTCTACCTCTATCTCTATCTCTATGTCTATATCTATATCATCTATATCTGTGCGATGGTTTGTCTTACTCTTAGCCCTAACTAATCTCTTTGTTCATTTCCTATTTGTAAACTATATTTTGTCCAAGTTATTTCTGAATTTCACTTTCAAACCATGTGTTCTGGAAACCTGGTTTAGTGCCGGCAGAATGATTTTTAAATTTCTGCCTCCTAGAACTCAGCACCAAGGCAGCAACACATTAGCACCCGGATACCTGCAACAACCAAGGGCACAAAAGCCACGTAGGAAGATAAGAAGCATTGCTCCAGCTTTCCTGTAGGGCAGACACCTATACCTCAAATGGATTGTTTACTATAGCTACCGAGAAAAAGACACCAAACAAAACCCAGTTTTCACAACGTTTTTGATTGTTCTTAAAATGTAAAGAAATCGTTTTTCAGAAATCAAATTGATATAATCAGATTAAAACACTAGATTGAAAATACAAAAATTGTGGTGTGTGGCTTCATGTGTGTGTGTGTGCATGCATGTGTGCGTGCTTGCATGCACACTTGCTCACAGGTACACATGTGGGTTAAGCATTCGTGTCTGTGGAGGACCGAGGTCATATTTGGCTGTTTACTCTCAATTACTATCCACCTTATGACTTTTTGTTTGCTTGTTTTTGGTTGGTTGTTTTTTTTTTGTCTGTTTTTTTTGGGGGGGGGGGGTTGTTTGTTTGTTTGTTTGTTTTTGTTTTTTTTTGTTTTGTTTTGAGACAGCCATGGCTGTCCTGGAACTCACTCTGAAGATCAGGCTGGTCTCAAACTCAGAAATCCTCTTGGCTTTGCCTCCCAAGTGCTGGGGTTAAAGGCGTGCAACACCACTGCTTGGCATTTGTTTTCGTTTTTAGGTGAGGGTCTCTCTCTTGGCTTGATTCCCCCATATAAACTAGGCTAGCAACAAGGAACTGCCTGTCTCCACAACCCCAGCATTGGGACAGTAAGATTACTAGCATGCACCTCTGCCCATCCAGGGTAGGTTTTTTGTTTTTGTTTTTGTTTGTTTGCTTTTTGTTTTTTATAGTTATGGGGGATTAAGTTTAGATCCTGTGTTTGAAAGGCAAGTCCTCGCCTGACTGAGATACCTTTAGTTGAGAAAAATTATGTTTAAATGATAGGGGGAAATGCTTAGAACAATTCTTATCATGTTATGCTATGGTACTAATAGATTATAGAAATATACCCTTAAATTACTTATCGTGAGCTATTAAATTATTGTTGTTCCATACTTGTTTCTCCTGATTTGTATTCCTGCTCTTGACTTCTTCTCTTAAAAAAAGATGAACCAGCCTATTCTTAAATGACAGAAAGAGTTGGAAAAGATTCTTGGGGTTTAAGCAAGAATTAAACATGCCTCTAAGCAAACCCACCTGAGTGATCCCATTCTGCAACCACATTCCTTTCAAGCTCCGTACCTTTACTGAGATCAGCTGGGGAAGGAAAAAATAATCTAATTTCTTATCAATTCTGATCACAGAATTGTCGGGCTATATCCTAGTATGTTACTCCTCAAATATTGACCTGCTGAATGTTAGGCAGACAGAGAAGCAATAGATTCTGCCTTTAAGAAAGGCTGTTGAGTGGCTGCCATAATAGACTTGAAAATGGAATTCCTAAATGCAGCTGCAAAGAATCATGTCAAGGAGTGCAGTGGAGCTGCCACTTCTGGTCGAAGCTTGATTCTCTGTTGATGGCGCTAACTCTGGGCATCTGTAACTTGTTTGTATCTCTTCCCAGTTTCATCTGGCCAGTTAATATGTCTTAGGCCTGACACTTCAAGTGTCTTTGGTGTGTATAAAAAATAGCCACATCTTTATTCAGCCAATGGAGCATAAGATTGCTCTTACAGATAGATATGCTTCAGGTTTCTGAAGAGAATTTATGAAACTTCAACAGAATGAAAGACACCATTTATTTTGCACAATGAATGAAACATGTTTTTTCTCGGCTCTTTTCATTCCAGAGGAGATTTTTGTAAAACCTATTTCAGGTGTCAGCCACATGGTGGTCATCTATTTGTAACTCTGGTTTCATTTAGCTTGTGGGATATCGAGGGATAGAGGACAGCAGAAACCACGCTGTTTGTCTGCTCTGATGAAATGCTGACATACTTCCGAAGAGCAATAAGCTCTCTCCTTTCATTCTTTGTTTTATTTATTTTTTTATGAAGTTTTTGACTTGTGACTTCCAGTAGAAGCCTGCCTGAAATCAACAACTCAGAGGGATTTTTTCCCCTATGGTAGCTTTTGAATGTGTCCTACTTAGAGTGAGTTAGTGAACAATTCTAAGAAATAAATTTCCTTTCAGTGCCGTAGGATTCCCATTATATTATGAGATGAAAAAGAACATTGCAGGAAAAGTAAATGATGATGGTCCAAAGCAATTGTTGGACTTCAGCAAGAAGAAAGGACTTTTCAAAAGTGTACAAATAGAGAACACCCTTTTCTGGTACAGTTCCAGTCTCATGTGAAGGTGGTTTTAAATGTTGCATTACTTTGAGAAGGAATTAAACACTGAGTCTCCACTCTCTTGTCTTCACTGAACCAGTGGAGGATCCTCTTTCTGAGACAACTTTCTTGTAACCCTGTTGATGTGGTTGGGGTCTCTGCCCATCATGCAGAGTTTGTGCCCTTTGCCTCCTGCAGAGATTTTTGCTGAGGGAGATTCTTGTTTTTTCTGGCTTTTCCTCTAATTTGGTAGCTCTTCAATGAACCATGTGTTACTTCCCTATAGCTACTAAGTAGACCAATGTTGATGTCATGGCAAAGATATCAAGGAAGACAAGGGTATGACCACTTGGGTGCTGTTTTCAGGTAGCCCGCACTCTGTATTGCATGTTTAGTCATACTTAAAAACCACAGCTAAGCCTGATCTTCATTGCTTTTTTTTTTTCTTTACTTTTTTAATGTTGGTGAGGGATATTTCTTTAACTATAGGCAATGGTATAGATCTGGCTCATACTCTCTTAACAACAATATCATTTTAAATATAAAAATGAGGCCTTTGATTGTCCTAGCCTTAACAAAATTAAATGTCAGGGTTGTGTTTTGTTGCTTACCAAAATAACCAAGAAAATAAAATATCAGCTTTTCTCTTCTTTATACTTATGTCACACAGCTCCAATCCACTTCCCATGAAAGGTAGTGCTTACAGATATTTGTTATTTTATGAATTTCTCATTTTCTGGTTTTGATTAGTATGCTGATTGTGAAAGTCTCAATATTTTTGAAGTAACTGCCTAATTTTTTGATGTTTTAATATGTTTATTGAAAATTGAGACAAAGAAGAGATTAATTTGAGGATATAGTCAACCTACAATATGTACATATGCTATGGAAAGTTCCTACCAACACAATAATCCTCACAAGAAATATAACTATCACACAAGTGTCACCACCCTGTTGTACCAAATATACAGAAAATTATTCAACAGTATTTATTTAGAATAGTTATTAGTAATGTTATACCAACTAGAGCATTTTATATATTTTATTTCTTTCTTTTTATTGAAAGTAAGTTTTTTTTTTTTACACGCAGTATATTATGATCAGAGTGTTGCATCCTGAATCCTTGCCACATTTCCATCTGTGGTAGTTTGAATAAAAATGGGCCCCAGGGGACCACTATTTAAAAGGACTAGGTAGGGCTTGTTGCCTTTTTAGAGTAGGTGTGGCCTTGTTGGACAGAGTATGTCACTGGGACTGAGCTTTGAAGTCTCCAATTCTCGAGCCCTTTCCAGTGTCTCCTTTTGCCACCTTCAGTTCTGGATATAGAACTCTCAGCACCACGTCTGTCTGTGTGCCACCATGCTTCTCACTGTGCTGACAATAGATCAATCCTAATGTTAGGAGAAAGTTCCCTGAATCCAGCCACCACAGGAACAAGTTCCATCTTGCTGGAAGGATCAGAACTGAGTTCATGTCCCCAGACCCCAGAGCCCGGCTTCTGTTCTCCTTCTTCAGATGTTTCATTTTGTCTGTTATGCAATAAATGATGTAAAGAGGGAAGATGCTATTATCCGGTTATTTAAATTAAGGCACACAAGTCATAAATGTGCTGTCTTGATTTAATTGACGACATGAAGCTTGTCCACTCCTTTATGCCCATATTTTGAATTCTGGGTATCCTTGGTTAAACTGGCTGCATACTGCTTGCCTATTTCTTTATTTCTTTATTACTCTAAATTCCAAGTCAGAGTCCAGGAGGGAACCAGGATGAAAAGCTGACTCAAGGTCTCTGAAACCAGGTGACCCAGATAAGGCCTGCTCACTAATGTTAATTTCCTTGTTTAACTGAGAGAGCAGATCTTTTGAGTTCAGACTCCATCTTAGAAAACCTAACCCAAGGTGACTAACAGGCCAGTCAGTACCTAGCACCAGTTTCCAGGTTATTCCCCAACAAATCTGCACCTCTAGGTTACAAGCCTGTCCCCAGCACTTCACTTCCTATTAGCCACCAATCAGGAAAAACACTGGAGTTAAGTTTATAGTTTGGATCCCAGCACCAGCCAATTATGTTAACAGCCATAATGGCCCCCAGTCAGATAGATGCATGCCAGGCTAGAGAGCCCCTTCTTGCCTCTCTATAAATGCTTACCTGAAACTGGGCTTGGGGACCTCTCCTCTTCTCCTTCATCAGAGAGGGTGGTATGGCTGAAGCTCTATCGTGTAATAAAGAGACCCTAATGTGATTACATCAGAATTGGCTCCTTGGTGGTCTTTTGGGATTTCTGAATGTTTCCTGGCACAACATAATCTCTTATGTGAAAATATGATTGGTTAATTTAACGTCCCACTGGGCTCCAAAACTGACCTCCTTTTGTGTGAGCACAGAAAACAAAGCTTAACATTTTAAAATTTCTGTCTCTGAAGTGAGTTTTCTTCAGCTTCCACCCTGAATCAGACACTGTAAAGAAGTCCCAATTAAATGCTTTCCTTTATAAGATTTTTCTGTGCTTATGGTGTCTCTTTGTAGCAATAGACAAAGACCATCACACCACCCATACATCTCAAAACTATTTTTCTCTCTACCTAGAAATGAAACAGACCAATAGGAGAACAAACAGACAGACTAAAACAAAACAAACAAGATAAAATTAAAAAAAGCATGCCAAACAAATACACACATGCGCACACACACACACACACACACGCACACAGACACACACACATACAGACACACACACACACACACACACACACACACACACATACAGACACACACACACACACACACACCCCCCAAATGAAATTAGAATCCATAATAGATAAGCAAAAGGCAAGTAAGGAAAAAAAAAAAAACCAAAACCAAAACCAAAGCCTTGTGAGACAAAACATCTTCATAAATGCCACTGAGTTCATTTTGTGTTGGCTTTTTACTGCTGGGCAGGGAGCCTCTCTTAAATGTGGTTTGCATACCCAGTGAGACTCCACTGGAGAAAACTAATTTTCTTTTGCAAGCAGCTGTCAATTAGAGATAGGTTCTGGGCTGGGAGCTTTGTGCCCACTTCCCCACTCAGAGCTGGGACTCTGTTTGCTTTGTTCATATGCATTCTGCTAGAGTCTCTGCGAGTTTGTGTGTAGATCCTGTTGTGTCTGAAAGACTCCGTTATCTTGGTATTGTCCACACCCTCTTTCTCTTAGAATATTTCCATCTCATCTTTTGTAAAGCTTTAGGATCTCACAGTGGATAGATTTGATGAAGACATTCCATTTAGGACTGTATGTTCTAATTCTCTCACCCTGTGCACATTGTCCAGTTGTGGGTCTCTATGTTATTTCCCATTTCCTGTACGAAGGAAGTTCTCAGTTGACAGCTAAGAGAAACACATATTTAAGGTTTTAACAGAATGTCCTAAAAGGTTACTTTATTGCTATTTCCTTTAGAAAAATACTAGTAACTTGTGTTCCCCTTGGTCCATGACTTATCTAGTCTCAGGTTCATGGCTACCCAGGCAGTGTCAGGGGTAGATTCCTTCTCATGGAGTATGGTTTGAATCCAATCAGATATTGATTGGCTGATCTTACACCACTTGTGTCCCTATGATACCAGTGTATCATACAGACAGTTTGCCAGTGTATCAAAGGGTTTTTATCTTTCTCCTCTGGTAGTGTACAAAGTACCTTCCAGTACCATGAACACTAGTCAGAAGAGGGAAAGACTAGCTAGGGACCAGCTTGATTTATCCACATTTAATGAGATATATAGATGCTGTCTCCAACTATAAAGGCCCTACCATTAGTTTGTAGAAAGCAACCAATATTCTTGGTAATACCTTGGTTTAGGGTTTTCAAAGACTCCCTTTGCTAACAATTCAATTAGATGCGACACATTCCCACTACTGGAGATTTAACTTCGTGGTGAAAGATCTATTTGGGACTCTTTCTCCTTGTTATTTCATGATTTTGTTTGGATAATTTCCATTTATGTATATTATAAGAAGTTTATACTGTATTAGGTTTCCATATGGCCCCTCAGATGGTCCTTAGTGTTGCCTATTCATCCTCCTTTATCTCTCTTCCCTTCTCTTCTCTGTTTAACACTCCCCCCTTAGAGACATCCCGCTCATGCCTGCTTGTCCATGGCTATGTATTCTATTTCTCCTATATTAGGAGTTCTTTCCCACCTCCCTAGTCCCTTACTATATAACTAACTTCTGCTATTAAACAGATAGCAGCCTGCCTATTGGAGGCTTAAAGGCTAATATGCATATAGAAGAGAATTCATAGTTGCCATTTCTATCTAAACATTTTATTTAGTTTGTTTGAACCAGCCCTATAATATTCCAGTGTATAAACATGCCACAGTTTTATTATCTACTCATCGCTTGATGGATATCTAGGCTGTTGTCAATTTCTGGCTAGTAGAATAGAGCAACAATGAACATGGATGAGTAAGAGTTTATGTAGTAGGGTATAGAATCCTTTCGGTATATGGCCAAGAGTGGTATAGTTGGATCTTGATGTAGATCAATTCCCAGCTTCTGGAGGAACTGCCACACTGGTTTTCATAGTGGTTGTACAAGTTTACATTCCTACCAGCAATGGTGAGTGTTCTTAACCCACATCCTTGGGATGTGACTGGCAGCAGGAGCTGTCAGTGGTTTTATTATTTTGGCTATTATGACTAGAGTAACATGAAATCGTAAGGCTTCTATTTTCACTTTACTGGTGATTAAGGATGCTGAACATTTCTTTAAATATTTTTCAGCCATTTGTGTTTTGTCTTTGAGAACCATGTTTAGTTCTGGACTCCATTTTTTGATCGGGTTGTTTTCTTGATGTCAAATTTTATTAGGTCCTTTATATGTTTTAGATATTAGCCCACTCTTGGTTGTGTAATTGTTAAAGATATTTTTCCTACTCCATAGCCTGCCAATACTGAATTTGCCATACAGATGTTTTTCAGTTTCATGATATCCCGTTCACTAATTGTTGTTTTTATTGCCCATGCTATGCTAATGATGTCCTGTTCAGAAAGTCTTTTCCTATGATAGTGTGTTCAAGGCCATTCTCTCCTTTCCTTCTATCTCATCCTAGTCTCTACTTGTATGTTGAGCTCCTTGATTCATTAGAGTTAAGTTCTGTGCAACATGATAAATATTCATCTATTTGAATTCTTCTACATTCAATTATCCATTTCGATGAGCACCAATTATTGGAGATGCTTCCTTTTATTGCCTGATATGTATTTCTGGCTTCTTTGTCAAAATTGGGTGTCTTAATGTGTGTGGACTTTTGTCTGTGTCTTCAATTCAATTACATTGTTTAATTTGACTGATATTGTGTCAATACCATGATGTGTTTATTACTCTAACTCTGAAGTACAATTTGAGATCAAGATTATTTATACCTCCAGCAGTTCCATTATTATTCAGGATTGTTTTAGCTTCCTTCCTTCCTTCCTTCTTTCCTTCCTTCCTTCCTTCCTTCCTTCCTTCCTTCCTTCCTTCCTTCCTTCCTTTCTCTGCTTATGAAGCTGAAAATTATTCTTTCAAGGTCTATGAAGAATTATGCTAGAATTTTGTTGTGTATTACATTGAATCTATGGATTGCTTTTGGTAGAAAAGCCATTTTCATTATATTAATCCTACTGATCAGTGAGCATGGGAGATCTTTTCATCTTGTGATATTTTCAATTTTTTCTTGGTGTCTTAAAAGTTATTTTTATTACACCAGAGTTTCAATTGATTACAGGCATCCCAAGATAGTTTATTATATTTTTCAGTATATTTTTGTGAAATGTATTTTTCCTGATATATTTCTTAATTTACCATTTGTATATAGGGGAGACTGCTGATTTTTTGTGTGTTAATTTTGTGTTCTACTACTTAGCAGGAGCTGTTTATCAGTCGTGGAAATTTCTGGTGAAATTTTTAGGGTCATTTATGTATACAATCATATCCTCTGTTTGTAAAAATATTTTTACTTTCTTTGGTTATCACTATTCCTTTTGTCCTTCAGTTGTCTTATTGCTCTAGCTTTGATATCAAGCTAAGTCAATTAGGTTTGGAGAGAATGGATACCCTTTTTTGTTCCTAATATTAGTGGAAATATTTTGAGTTTCTCTCCATTTTATGATGGTGTGGATATGGTCATGTAAACTGCCTTTATTATGTTGAGATATGTTCCTTGTCTCTTCAGAACTTTTGTCATGTGTTGGATTTCATCAAAGACCTTTCCTGTATCTAATAAAATGATCATGAAAATTTGTCTTCCTGCCTGTTTATGAATTACAGTTGTCAATTTAAGTTTGTGGAATCATCCCTTCATCTCTAGTATGAATCTTACTTGATCATACTTGGTAATCCTTTTGATACATTTTTTTTATCCAGTTTGCAAGTATTTTGCTGAGAAATTTTAATCTGTGTTTATAGTGGGAATGAGCATATAATTTTCCTTTCTTGTATCTTTGTATGGTTTAGATATCATGGTAATTGTGTGGATTCATAGAAAAGAATAAAGTATATCCCATCTGTTTATATTTTGTGGCATAATTTGAGGGTTATTTGTATTACTTTTTCTGTGAAATATCTTATAGACATCTACACTGAATAAATCTGGAATTTTATTGATTGACTTTTGAATAGTAAATCTCTTTCACTAGAAGTTAAGAGCCTGTTTAAATTGATCTAATTGATCTTAATTTAACTTTGATAGGTTGCATAGATGAATGGATGCATCCATTTTTTTTTTTTAGGTTCCCAGTTTGGTGGAGTACAGATTTATAAAATATGTCCTTATGATTCTCTGACTAACAACAGTGTTTGTTGTGTCCTATATCCATCTCTAATTTTATTAATTTTGATCATTCTTTGTCATTTAGTTTATTTTAACAAGGGCCTATCAAGTCACTGATTTCTCTCAATGGAACAATGTTTATTTCATTGATTTTGTGCTTATTTCTGTATCCATTTAATTAATTTGAGCCCTGAGTTTGATTGTTTCTTGCCATCTAATAATTTTTGAGTACTTTTCATATTTTTCTCTGGAACTTCGGTGTGCCATTATGTTACTGAGGTATCGCCTTTTTTTTTTTTTAATATAGGCAATTAGTACTGTGAATTTGCCTATTGGAGCTGCCTTTGTCATATCCTGTTGGTCTGGGTCTGCTGTATTTTTATTATCATTCAATTCAAATTTTTCAAAAATACTTGATGGCTTGAGCAATATTTTAGTCAGTAGTGAGTGTTAAGATTTCCATGAGTTTGTATACGTTTTATTGTTTCCATTGTTGTTGATATGCAGCTTTAATCCTGATAAACAGATGGGGTTCAGGGTGTTATTTCAATTGTATCTGTTGAGACTTGCTTTGTGTCCATTTCCTTCCTTCCTTCCTTCCTTCCTTCCTTCCTTCCTTCCTTCCTTCCTTCCTTCCTTCTTTCCTTCCTTCCTTCCTTTCTCCCTTCCTTCCTTCCTTCCTTCCTTCCTTCCTTCCTTCCTTCCTTCCTTCCTTCCTTCCTTCCTTCCTTCCTTCCTCTCTTTCTTCCTTTCTTTCTCTGTTTATGAAGATGTAAATGAAGAAAATATCAGAGGTGTTCTCAGTCACTCTCCATTTTAAGTTTTGGGGATGGAACCTAAGGTCGCACGTATGAGGTGAGTATACCATGGAACTACAGCCTCAGTACTTTCTCCCTTATTTCTTAGGGCAGGGTCTCTTACTGAGCCTAGAGTGTGGCAACTGCCTAAGTTAGACTGGATGGCTAAAGGGCTCCAGAAATTTGTTGTTGTTATTAGTGTTAGATTTTTTAAAAAATCTTTCTCTTGTGTTTTGGACCCCAGAAAGTTCATTTTATTCAATTGAAAAGGTAGGATGTGATCAATTTTGGAGGTTTCATCAGCTGCTAAATAGAAGGTAAGGGTGAAATGTTTTGTAACTATGCAGTAGGTCGATTTGATTTCTGACATTTTTAAGCTTCAGTTTTTCTCTGTTTGCTTTATTTTTCAGGGTATGTGTATTGGCGAGGCAGGGGTATTGAAGTCACCCACTATCACTGCATGGTAAAATTTCCTATTTTAGCTGTAGTTCAGTTGTGTATCTTTGATAAACTTTATTGTCCTTTAGTTTATTGCATAGGTATTTAAATGGCAGTATCCTATTGGTAGATATTTTTTCTTTGAGGTTTATTTGTTAGATATTAAAATGGCCATATCTACTATGTTGAATTCATTTGCTTGGAATATTGTTTTCATATTTTTAACTTGATGTGACATCTATTTTTGATGTTAAGGTATGTTTCTTGGAAGCAACAGAAAAATAGATCTTGTCTTCAAATCCAGTCTGTAACTTTGTGTCTTTTTATTGGGAGAGTTAGGATTGTTAATGTTGAGAGTTATTAGTGAGTAGTGTTTATGGATTTCTGTTATTTTGCTGTTATGGTATGGTGCCCTCTCCCTTTGTTGATTTGATAGTCTGAGATTGCTTTTCCTTGGGGTTTCTTCAGTGTGGTGAGCTTCTTTAGCTAGCACCTCCTGTGGAATTGGATATGTAGATAGAACTGCTTTAATTTAGTTTTATTGTCAACTAATTTCCTTTCTGCATGTGTCGTGATTTATAGTTTTCCTGGGAATAGCTATCTGGACTTCTGACTGTGATCTCTTAATGTTTTTAGAACATTAATACAAGACCTTTTAGATGTCAGGGTCTCCACTGAGAAATAAGGTGTTATTCTAATGGGTGTACTTTTATATGTTACTTGGTCTTTTTTTCTTTCAGATTTTAATATTATTTTCTTATTCTGAACATTCAGTGATTTGGTTATCATGTATTATATATCATATGAAATTTATTTTCTGGTCCTGTCTATTTGATATTATTCTTGTTACTTGATAGGTACTTTGTTTTTAGTTTAGGGGAGTTTTCTTCTATGATTTTGTTGAAAATATTTTCTGTGACTTTGACCTGGGATTCTTCTGCTTCATGTAGTCCTATTATTTATAGATTTTGTTCTTCCTAGTGTTTCAGAGTTCCTGGATATTTTGTGCCTATATTTCATAGATTTAACATTTTTCTTTGACTGGGGTATCCATTTTTCTAATTTGCTTTCAATGCCTGAAATTCTTTCTTCCATGTCTTATACTCTATTGGTAAAAGTTACTTATATAGGTTTTTGCTTCTTTCTTTTTTTATTATTATAAGCTTTATCTAAGGTTTGTATTCCTTTGGTGAGTCTGTTTCTTTGCTAAATTCATTTTGTTTTAATGTCACTATGTGTCTCCAAAGAGTTGGGGTCACTGGGTTCACTTGTAGAATATGTTGCTATCAATAGGCAGCTGACACAAAGTGATAGGGGTAGGGATAAAACCTTCGTACACTGCATTACTCAGTAGAGTTGAAGAGTCCTCAGAGAATAACCTATTATTCGTGGGAGATGAATGGTGCTACAATGTGAAACAATCCAGAAGCCTTCTTTACCATTTCTTCTACTAATAGTCATTAAGGCTGATGCTTAGCCTTCTGGTTCTTCATTTATGAAATAAGAACACCAAACACAAGGTTGTCTCTAAACATTGTGTTAATTACCTCTATTTTTTTTTACTTAAAATACATAATTTTTATACAATGTATTCTGATTATGTCCCCCAAGTCTTGCTTGATCTTCCTTATGTCTTCACCCACCCAAAGTGACATCTTTTCTTGCTATCTCTTATTAGAAAACAAACAGGCATCTAAAAAAAATGAACATAACAAAATAAGATATAAACAAAAAAAATCAAGCACATATGAATGGGACAAAACAAACAAAGGAAGGAACAACAGTAACAACAAAGAATCTAAGAAAAAGCATATGATATACAACCAGACAAGGAGGTACACATTCACATGCAGAAACCCCACAAAGACACAAAATCTGAAACCATGAGCATAAGTCTGTAGGAGAAAAAGGCTCAGACAAAGCACAACAAACAGAAGCAAACAGAAACAAAACAAAAAGAACTGTCAAAAGACACCACTTATTTTTGTTTTGTGTTGGCCATAAGTCACTGGTCACAGTGACGTGTCTGTCTTCAGCAAATGTCCATTTCAGCATCAAGGTTTTCAATCTGATGAATGATGTGGCCTTCATCTAGTTTGTTGAGCTGTCTCCATGCAGTGAGGGATCAGCTTATTGCATTGTCTACATGGCTATCTTTCTGTGTTTCTTCCTTCCGTGAGCTGTGCCTTTCATGTAGAAGCTTCGCTTATTCAGATCAGATCTTTATCAAATTTGATGGAGTCCATAGTCTTTCATCACCTACGGAAATATAGGCAAAACCTCTTCCCCAATGTAACACATTCCATGACTTTCATTCTGATGTTAAAACATCATTAAAGTATACAGGCAGATCTAATTCAGCATTTTTTCTATAATCCAGTATCTTTCAGCAGTTACTGTTCATGCCTCGTTGGCATTCAAAAATTTAAAATTAATCAAGCATTATTCAGTCTATTTCTGGGATTTCTTATTCATCTTTTCTGTTAATTAAGTGCCTCCTTTAAAGTATGATTAGAGCTTTCTGTAACTACTTACTTAGCCTGTTGGATTGTATGTTATACCTGTAATATTTTTAATGTTTAATATGCTAAAAAGCTTCATTTTACTGGAAACATACGAGGAGGCATTAGCAGTCTTAGTTAGGATATCCCCATGATAGCCATTATTTCCAGCAAATCACCGGTTACAGAGAACCCAAAGAAGAACCCCATTGGAACCCTGACTGTATATCAATGGCATGATATACAAATTTTAGTTTCTCAAGTTCTACAAAGTGAAACACCTCTATTGCCAAATTTTATTTCTCTGGGTACCTACTGGGATACCTCCAGCAGGTAATGGAAGTTGATTATACAAAGAACAAATAGAAAAACATTTTTTTAAAAATTTTCTTTGTCTTCTTGCCATGTAACAGAAAAGTTTCTCTTTAAACTTTTGCTGTTAACATGTTTTTAATGAAATTCTGATCACATTTCATATTAATAATTGGTCAATTTCTTCATTACCTTGTGCCAATGGATGGGCAAACCCACATGAGATCAAATATGGTTGATATAGAATGGATAATTTCTGTTTCAAATTGTCAGTTGCTGTTGCATAAATAATGATGTTAATTGTGAATTATCAGTGTACTGGTTAGTTTTGTGTCAACTTGACACAGCTGGAGTTATCACAGAAAAAGGAGCTTCAGATGAGGAAATGCCTCCATGAGCTCCAACTGTAAGGCATTTTCTCAATTAGTGATCAAGAGGGAAAGGCTCCTTGTGGGTAGGACCATCTCTGGACTGGTAATCTTGGTTCTATAAGAGAGCAAGCTGAGCAAGCCAGGGGAAGAAAGCCAGTACAGAACATTCCTCTATGACCTCTGCATCAGCTCCTGCTTCCTGACTTGTTTGAGTTCTAGTTCTGACTTCCTTGGTGATAAACAGCAGTATGGAAGTGTAAGCTCAATAAATCCCTCCCTCCCCAACTTGCTTCTTGGTCATGATGTTTGTGCAGGAATAGAAACCCTGACTAAGACAATCAGGAATAAGTTCAACAGTTTCTAAATGTTATACAATCCTCTCTGAATATTGTGTGTCAGTAACTATATTGATAGGTTCAGAATAATCTAATAAAAACCATAAGAGTTATATATAGCTCTGATTTTTGAATCAAAGAATATTATTTGAATTACCTTATTAATATTTCTTGACTTATAACCTAAAATTCTTGATTTATTTGCATCAGTATAAAATGTAGAAGCTTTAGAAATTGGTGTTCCTTTTACTACATGGGGAGAATACAATTAGTTCCTTTTATGAACTGGAGTCTCTTGCTTTTAGGAAATTTGTTAATTTCTCCAAAATAATTGCTACAAGCTCTTTGCCAACCTTCATTAATTACCCACAAAAAGTTAATTTCAGCTTAGTCTATGGTACTATGACTTTTCCTAAATCTGCTCCTGATAGTTGATTGTTGGGGTTCAGGAGTTGTCCCATAAACCACAAAAATACCCATCTCAGTCAGACAGGGATAGTTTATTGAACACACATTTAAAGAATAATCAGCCAGGGTAACAGATGAAAACTACACAGGGGACATTTCTCAGGCAAGCTTATAAAGGCTAAAAGTCCAAAACCTACAATGAGTTCATACTAAGGGGCTGCAACTGTTGCTTGGTGGTCCACCCTGACTCAAACCATTTTAGACATAACAGTTCATATTGACCTTTAATGTCCTATGTGAAGCTTATAGCTGTAAAATTTCTTAAGATTAACAAACATAACATACAGAATATAACAGGGAATATGTTCAGCATGACCCTATGAGTTAAGTTATTTTTCTGTGTAAATGACTGGTAGGCATAGTACAGCAACAATATGAAATCACTAGCAGGCATAGAACAAAATGGCTACAGTTGATCTAGGAGGCAGGCCTCAACATCCAACCCCTTTGAGTTGTTCTAGTAAGTCAAATCATTGACTCAAAAATTTCCTCTAAGGCCAAGGGGACAAGTTAAACAAACATTTATACCAGACTTTGTTGGTATCTTGTTGGTTCCCCCTCTCTCTTCCTCTCTTTTTCTCTCTCTTTCTTTCTCTCTCTTTCTCTCTCACTTTGTCTCTCTCTATATATATTTTTATTTGACTAAGTTTAGTCTTTTTAAAAAAAAAATTACATTTGAATGATTAGCATAGAAACACCATTGTTTACCAAGAGCCATACATAAACTTCCTTGTTGCATGAAGAGACAGTCAAGCCCTCTTCTGTTTTATAATACGACTTCAGTTAATGAATCAAGAGTTCAGTGACTGATTTTGTTTTTTAAAATTTGACAGGTTTCAATTGATTTCTTAACTTAAGCATTTAAAATTTTGATCATCCTTAATGAGTGATGTTGCTCCTATACTGTCAGACCCTGCAATGCCCATGCATACTAAAAGGGGAACTGGTACTGGAGGTGTCCTGACCATCCAGAAAATTGTTCCCAGCCTCCCTCTTCAGAATTATATACCTGAGGCAATAGATGTACAATAATGACCAGAAGAGTCTAGTTAACCCAGGTTCTTCCCTTTCTAAAGGGGAAGGAAGGACTCTTGGGGAGGAAGAAAAGAATCAAAGTTGGGGAGAGGCCTGACAGCCATGTAGTGGCATAAATAGAATGCTGGGTGGTTATATCTTCCTTAGTGGTCATCTTTCCTGAGTCAGGGAGAAGGTTTAACACTTTTTGGGGACCAATGATGTATAAGACCCTGTTACTAGTGACCTCGAATCTCTGGATGGTGAACATGCTCCCAGTGTCATTATCAGACACATAAAGGCAGAATCCCCAGGTCTTGTCTTTGTCCAGTGTATTACTTATATACTTTTAAATTAATTTGAATGGGATTGATTTTTCATGGGTTTTTTAGATTGGCTCTCAACTCTCTGTAACTGAATATAATTACCCTCAATAGTGACCCAGGGAGCTCATGTTTCACAGCTCCACACAGCATGAAAGTATACATCTTGATCCCTCAAAGTCAGGGTCTTCATGTGAGGGACAGGCATATATCTGAATATGTCAAGCTATTACCTATACTCTGGATCCCACATGCAGAAGACTTAGAGAATGAGGGGACATATATGTTTGCAGTCTTGGGTGTTATCTTAGTTAGGGTTTGCATTCCTGTTGACACCTTGACCAAGGCAACTCTTTCTTATAAGGACAACATTTAATTGGGGCTGGCTTACTGCCACACCCATTCCAGTGAAGTCTGCGTGGCAAGCCCAAAAGATTGGATGAAGTTGTTAGGCAAAAAGTTTCACAGAAACATAGTCTCATGGAGCCTTAGCACCTGTAGCACTGATACCCCAATCTTGTCCTTGTATTAGTCGGTGATTGGATATGTGTGCTTTCTTTCAGTACTGTTTTATTTTATTTTATTTTTTATTTTAATTAGGTATTTTCTTCATTTACATTTCAAATGCTACCCCAAAAGTCCCCCATACACTTCCCCCAAATCCCCTACCCCACCCCACTCCCACTTCTTGGTGCTGGCATTCCCCTGTACTGAGGCATATAAAGTTTGCAAGACTAATGGGCCTCTCTTTCCACTGATGGCCAACTAGGCCATCTTCTGATACATATGCAGCTAGAGACACGAGCTCTGGGGGGGGGGGGCTGGTTAGCTCATATTGTTGTTCCACCTATAGGGTTGCAGATCCCTTTAGCTCCATGGGTACTTTCTCTAGCTCCTCCATTGGGGGCCCTGTGATCCATCCAATAGCTGACTGTGAGCATCCACTTCTGTGTTTGCTAGGCCCCTGCATAGCCTCACAAGTGACAGCTATATCAGGGTCCTTTCAGCAAAATCTTGCTAGTATGTGCAATGGTGCCAGCGTTTGGAAGCTGATTATGGGATGGATCCCTGGAAATGGCAGTCTCTAGATGGTCCATCTGGTCGTCTCAGCTCCAAACTTTGTCTCTGTAACTACTTCCATGGGTGTTTTGTTCCCAATACTAAGAAGGGGCAAAGTGTCTGCACTTTGGTCTTTGTTCTTCTTGAGTTTCATGTGTTTTGAAAAATGTATCTTGTATCTTGCGTATCCTAAGTTTCTGGGCTAATATCCACTTATCAGTGAGTAAATTTCATGTGAGTTCTTTTGTGATTGGGTTACTTCACTCAGGATGATGCCCTCCAGGTCCATCCATTTGCCTAGGAATTTCATAAATTCATTCTTTTTAATAGCTGAGTAGTACTCCATTGTGTACCACATTTTCTGTATCCATTCCTCTGTTGAGGGGCATCTGGGTTCTTTCCAGCTTCTGGCTATTACAAATAAATCTGCTATGAACATAGTTGAGCATGTGTCCTTCTTACCAGTTGGAACATCTTCTGGATATATGCACAGGAGAGGTATTGCGGGACCCTCCAGTAGTAATATGTCCAATTTTCCCGAGGAACCGCCAGACTGATTTTCTTTTTTTTTTTTTTTTTTTTTTTTTTTTTCTTTTGAGAGCCATTTTTATTCAGACTACCAGACTTGTCCAGGTCTCTCAGGGAAGACCAAATCTGATCTGCCTCGTATCTCATCATGTCTCTCCCATCAGCTTCCTGGTCCTGAGCAGACAATGTGATTGTCCATCATCTTTGGCTGAGTGGAAGGTTACAGGTGGTACTCAGTAAAGCTTACGTCTTCCTCTGCCTTGCCTACATTTGAAGATTCTCCTCTCCAGGGCCTGGAACTGAAAACAGCTTTTGCCCTAGATTCTACTTCCTTACCATTGGAAGGCCTTCTCACCCTGCACCCCTCAATGCTCAACACACTTGTGCTCCCCACCCCTGCTGGGTACAGAAGAAGGTTTAGGTAGGAGGGAGGGCCCATGTGGCCATGTGTTCTGAAAGGCTACCAGCTCTAGCTGTAGCTCATCCAGCCCTCAGCTTTTTGTCCCCCACTTCTTAACTTTACCTCTGTGTCTTGGCCACCAGATCTATAACCTTTCCTAAGATCCCTCAGGTCTTCATACCTGTCTTTGATGTGGCATAGGAACAGAGAGCAGAGCAAGTAGGGTGGCCATAGGTCTGCTTCCTTGACTGGGGTCTCGAGAAACTTAGTCTGTAATTCTCTGGTAGAGGTATGTCCACTGATATGGGTTCATCTCCTTTGGGCCCAGCCTTCTTACTGGAAATTTCTGGACAAAGATTTGTGCTGTCCCTGCTACTGATGTTGAAGTCAGAGATCATTCTTGCCAACCTGTGACCTACACCAGAAAATGCACCAAGTTATCCACTAAACTTAGCATCTGTGCTGGTGACTTAGCATCTGTTATACCTCCTTTCTAACAAACGTTTGATAAATGTACATGTATGATAACATGCCCAGGGCTCCCAGATACTCTCAATTTTAGATGTTCCCTATAGTAGCAGAGTACATAAAAATAAAATTGATTAATAAAAACAGCAGTGAACATATTGGCCAACCTCCTCCCTAATCCACATGAACCTACACCAGGTACTATTAACCCAATTTTCTTTTTTTTTTTTTTTAAATATTTTTATTACATATTTTCCTCAATTACGTTTCCAATGCTATCCCAAAAGTCCCCCATAGCGCCCCCCCACTTCCCTATCCACCCATTCCCATTCTTTTGGCCCTGGCATTCCCCTATATTGGGGCATATAAAGTTTGCAAGTCCAATGGGCCTCTCTTTCCATTGATGGCTGACTAGGCCATCTTTCGATACATATGCAGCTAGAGACAAGAGCTCCGGGGTTCTAGTTAGTACATCATGTATTTCCAACAATAGGGTTGCAGATCCCTTTAGCTCCTTGGGTACTTACTCTAGCTTCTCCATTGGGAGCCCTGTGATACATCCAATAGCTGACTGTGAACATCCACTCCTGTGTTTGCTAGGCCCCAGCATCGTCTCACAAGAGACAGCTATATTTGGGTCCTTTCAGCAAAATCTTGCTAGTGTATGCAATGGTGTCAGCGTTTAGAAGTTGATTATGGGATGGATCCCTGGGTACGGCAGTCTCTAAATGGTCCATCCTTTCATCACCGCTACGAACTTTGTCTCTGTAACTCCTTCCCTGGGTGTTTTGTTCCCAATTCTGAGAAGGTGCACAGTGTCCACACTTTGGTCTTCATTCTTCTTGAGTTTCATGCGTTTAGCAAATTGTATCTTAAATCTTGGGTATCCTAAGTTTTGGGCTAATATCCACTTATCAGTGAATACATATTGTGTGAGTTCTTTTGTGATTGTGTTACTTCACTCAAGATGATGCCCTCCAGGTCCATCCATTTGGCTAGGAATTTCATAAATTCATTCTTTTTAATAGCTGAGTAGTACTCCATTGTGTAAATGTACCATAATATCTGTATCCATTCCTCTGTTGAGGGACATCTGGGTTCTTTCCAGCTTCTGGCTATTATAAATAGGGCTGCTATGAACATAGTGGAGCATGTGTCCTTTTTACCGGTTGGGACATCTTCTGGATATATGCCCAGGAGAGGTATTGCTGGATCCTCCGGTAGTACTATGTCCAATTTTCTGAGGAACCGCCAGACTGATTTCCAGAGTGGTTGTACAAGCTTGCAATCCCACCAACAATGGAGGAGTGTTCCTCTTTCTCCACATCCTCGCCAGCAACTGCTGTCACCTGAATTTTTAATCTTAGCCATTCTGACTGGTGTGAGGTGGAATCTCAGGGTTGTTTTGATTTGCATTTCCCTGATGATTAAGGATGTTGAACATTTTTTCAGGTGTTTCTCTGCCATTCGGTATTCCTCAGGTGAGAATTCTTTGTTCAGTTCTGAGCCCCATTTTTTAATGGGGTTATTTGACTTTCTGGAGTCCACCTTCTTGAGTTCTTTATATATATTGGATATTAGTCCCTTATCTGATTTAGGATAGGTGAAGATCCTTTCCCAATCTGTTGGTGGTTTTTTTGTCTTATTGATGGTGTCTTTAGCCTTGCAGAAGCTTTGTAGTTTCATGAGGTCCCACTTGTCAATTCTCGATCTTACAGCACAAGCCATTACTGTTCTATTCAGGAATTTTTCCCCTGTGCCCATATCTTCAAGGCTTTTCCCCACTTTCTCCTCTATAAGTTTCAGTGTCTCTGGTTTTATGTAAAGTTCCTTGATCCACTTAGACTTGACCTTAGTACAAGGAGATAGGAATGGATCGATTCGCATTCTTCTACATGTTAACAACCAGTTGTGCCAGCACCATTTGTTGAAAATGCTGTCTTTCTTCCACTGGATGTTTTTAGCTCCCTTGTCGAAGATCAAGTGACCGTAGGTGTGTGGGTTCATTTCTGGGTCTTCAATTCTATTCCATTGGTCTATTTGTCTGTCACTATACCAGTACCATGCCGTTTTTATCACAATTGCTCTGTAGTAGAGCTTTAGGTCCGGCATGGTGATTCCACCAGAGGTTCTTTTATCCTTGAGAAGAGTTTTTGCTATCCTAGGTTTTTTGTTATTCCAGATGAATTTGCAGATTGCACTTTCTAATTCGTTGAAGAATTGAGTTGGAATTTTGATGGGGATTGCATTGAATCTGTAGATTGCTTTTGGCAAGATAGCCATTTTTACAATGTTGATCCTGCCAATCCATGAGCATGGGAGATCTTTCCATCTTCTGAGATCTTCTATAATTTCTTTCTTCAGAGACTTGAAGTTTTTATTATACAGATCTTTCACTTCCTTAGTTAGAGTCACGCCAAGATATTTTATATTATTTGTGACTATTGAGAAGGGTGTTGTTTCCCTAATTTCTTTCTCAGCCTGTTTATTCTTTGTGTAGAGAAAGGCCATTGATTTGTTTGAGTTAATTTTATATCCAGCTACTTCACCGAAGCTGTTTATCAGGCTTAGGAGTTCTCTGGTGGAATTTTTAGGGTCACTTATATATACTATCATATCATCTGCAAAAAGTGATATTTTGACTTCATCTTTTCCAATTTGTATCCCTTTGATCTCCTTTTGTTGTCGAATTGCTCTGGCTAGGACTTCAAGTACAATGTTGAATAGGTATGGAGAAAGTGGACAGCCTTGTCTAGTCCCTGATTTTAGAGGGATTGCTTCAAGCTTCTCACCATTTACTTTGATGTTGGCTACTGGTTTGCTGTAGATTGCTTTTATCATGTTTAGGTATGGGCCTTGAATTCCTGATCTTTCCAAGACTTTTATCATGAATGGGTGTTGGATCTTGTCAAATGCTTTTTCCGCATCTAACGAGATGACCATGTGGTTTTTGTCTTTGAGTTTGTTTATATACTGGATTACGTTGATGGATTTCCGTATATTGAACCATCCCTGCATCCCTGGGATGAAACCTACTTGGTCAGGATGGATGATTGTTTTGATGTGTTCTTGGATTCGGTTAGCAAGAATTTTATTGAGGATTTTTGCATCAGTATTCATAAGGGATATTGGTCTGAAGTTTTCTATCTTTGTTGGGTCTTTTTGTGGTTTAGGTATCAGAGTAATTGTGGCTTCATAGAATGAGTTGGGTAGAGTACCTTCTGTTTCTATTTTGTGGAATAGTTTGTGAAGAACTGGGATTAGATCTTCTTTGAAGGTCTGATAGAACTCTGCACTAAACCCATCTGGTCCTGGGCTTTTTTTGGTTGGGAGACTATTAATGACTGCTTCTATTTCTTTGGGGGATATAGGGCTGTTTAGATCATTAACCTGATCTTGATTCAACTTTGGTACCTGGTATCTGTCTAGGAACTTCTCCATTTCATCCAGGTTCTCCAGTTTTGTTGAGTATAGCCTTTGGTAGAAGGATCTGATGGTGTTTTGGATGTCTTCAGGATCTGTTGTTATGTCTCCTTTTTCATTTCTGATTTTGTTAATTAGGATGCTTTCCCTGTGCCCTCTAGTGAGCCTGGCTAAGGGTTTATCTATCTTGTTGATTTTCTCAAAGAACCAGCTCCTTGATTGGTTGATTCTTTGAATAGTTTTTCTTGTTTCCACTTGGTTGATTTCACCCCTGAGTTTGATTATTTCCTGCCGTCTACTCCTCTTGGGTGAATTTGCTTCCTTTTGTTCTAGTGCTTTTAGGTGTGTTGTCAAGCTGCTAATGTGTGCTCTCTCTAGTTTCCTTTTGGAGGCACTCAGAGCTATGAGTTTTCCTCTTAGAAATGCTTTCATTGCGTCCCATAAGTTTGGGTATTTTGTGGCTTCATTTTCATTGAACTCTAAAAAGTCCTTAATTTCTTTCTTTATTCCTTCCTTGACCAAGGTATCATTGAGAAGAGTGTTGTTCAGTTTCCACGTGAAGGTTGGCTTTCTATTATTTATTTTGTTATTGAAGATCAGCCTTAGTCCATGGTGATCTGATAGGATGCATGGGACAATTTCAATGTTTTTGTATCTGTTGAGTCCTGTTTTGTGCCCAATTACGTGGTCAATTTTGGAGAAGGTACCATGAGGTGCTGAGAAGAAGGTGTATCCTTTTGTTTTAGGGTAAAATGTTCTGTAGATATCTGCCAGATCCATTTGATCCATAACTTCTGTTAGTTTCACTGTGTCCCTGTTTAGTTTCTGTTTCCATGATCTGTCCATTGGTGAAAGTGGTGTGTTGAAGTCTCCCACTATTATTGTATGAGGTGCAATGTGTGCTTTGAGATTTACTAAAGTTTCTTTAATGAATGAGGCTGCCTTTGTATTTGGAGCATAGATATTCAGGATTGATAGTTCCTCTTGGAGGATTTTACCTTTGATGAGTATGAAGTGCCCCTCCCTGTCTTTTTTGATGACTTTGGGTTGGAAGTCAATCTTATCTGATATTAGAATGGCTACTCCAGCTTGTTTCTTCAGACCATTTGCTTGGAAAATTGTTTTCCAGCCTTTCATTCTGAGATAGTGTCTATCTTTTTCTCTGAGATGAGTTTCTTGTAAGCAGCAAAATGTTGGGTCTTGTTTGTGTAGCCAGTTTGTTAGTCTATGTCTTTTTATCGGGGAGTTGAGTCCATTGATATTAAGAGATATTAAGGAAAAGTAATTGTTGTTTCCTGTTATTTTTGTTGTTAAAGTTGGCATTCTGTTCTTGTGGCTGTCTTCTCTTAGGTTTGTTGAGGGATTACCTTCTTGTTGTTTCTAGGGCGTGGTTCCTGTCCTTGTATTGGTTTTTTTCTGTTATTATCCTTTGAAGGGCTGGATTCGTGGAGAGATAATGTGTGAATTTGGCTTTGTCGTGGAATACTTTGGTTTCTCCATCTATGTTAATTGAGAGTTTGGCTGGGTATAGTAGCTTGGGCTGGAATTTGTGTTCTTTTAGTGTCTGTATAACATCTGTCCAGGATCTTCTAGCTTTCATAGTCTCTGGTGAAAAGTCTGGTGTAATTCTGATAGGCTTGCCTTTATATGTTACTTGGCCTTTTTCTCTTACTGCTTTTAGTATTCTATCTTTATTTAGTGCATTTGTTGTTCTGATTATTATGTGTCGGGAGGTATTTCTTTTCTGGTCCAGCCTATTTGGAGTTCTGTAGGCTTCTTGTATGTTCATGGGCATCTCTTTCTTTAGATTTGGGAAGTTTTCTTCTATAATTTTGTTGAAGATGTTTGCTGGTCCTTTGAGTTGAAAATCTTCATTCTCATCCACTCCTATTATCCGTAGGTTTGGTCTTCTCATTGTGTCCTGTATTTCCTGGATGTTTTGAGTTAGGATCTTTTTGCATTTTCCATTTTCCTTGATTGTTGTGCCCATGTTCTCTATGGAATCTTCTGCACCTGAGATTCTCTCTTCCATCTCTTGTATTCTGTTGCTGATGCTTGCATCTATGGTTCCAGATTTCTTTCCTAGGGTTTCTATCTCCAGTGTTGCCTCATTTTGGGTTTTCTTTATTGTGTCTACTTCCCTTTTTAGGTCTAGTATGGTTTTGTTCATTTCCATCATCTGATTGGATGTGTTTTCCTGTTTCTCTTTAAGGACTTCTACCAGTTTGGTTGTGTTTTCCTGTTTTTCTTTAAGGACTTGTAACTCTTTAGCCATGTTCTCCTGTAGTTCTTTAAAGTCCTTCTTGATGTCCTCTACCATCATCATGAGATATGCTTTTAAATCCAGGTCTAGTTTTTCAGGTGTGTTGGGGTGCCCTGGACTGGGCGAAGTGGGAGTGCTGGGTCCTGATGATGGTGAGTGGTCTTGGTTTCTGTTAGTAAGATTCTTACCTTTACCTCTCGCCATCTGGTAATCTCTGGAGTTGTTATAGTTGTCTCTGTTCAGAGGTTGTTCTTCTGGGGATTCTGAGTATCCTCTGTCAGCAGACCTGTACAGACTAAGTTCGGCGGAGTCCCGGAGCCAAGATGGCGCTCCCTGCAGGGCAGGTCACTGTTCTCTGGCTGGGAGGGTGTCGGATGTCTGCGGCCCCAAAAGGGTGCTGCCTCAGCGGTTCTGTGGCTCCCGCCTGTCCCAGAAGCTGTCTGCCTCTGTGGTCCTCACTCTGACCTGTACAGACTAAGCTCGCGGAGTCCCGGAGCCAAGATGGCACTCTCTGCAGGGCAGGTCTCTGTCCTCCAGCTGGGAGGGTGCCGGAAGTCTGCGGCCCCAAAAGGGTGCTGCCTCAGCGGCTCTGTGGCTCCTGCCTGTCCCAGAAGCTGTCTGCCCCCGTGGTCCCCACTCTGACCTGTAGAGACTAAGCTCAGCGGAGTCCCGGAGCCAAGATGGCGCTCCCTGCAGGGCAGGTCACTGTCCTCCGACTGGGAGGGTGCCGGATGTCTGCGGCCCCAAAAGGGTGCTGCCTCAGCGGCTCTGTGGCTCCCGCCTGTCCCAGAAGCTGTCTGCCTCTGTGGTCCTCACTCTAACCTGTAGACTAAGTTCGGCGGAGTCCCGGAGCCAAGATGGCGCTCTCTGCAGGGCAGGTCTCTGTCCTCCGGCTGGGAGGGTGCCGGAAGTCTGCGGCCCCAAAAGGGTGCTGCCTCAGCGGCTCTGTGGCTCCTGCCTGTCCCAGAAGCCGTCTGCCCGTGTGGTCCCCACTCTGACCTGTAGAGACTAAGCTCGGTGGAGTCCCGGAGCCAAGATGGCGCTCCCTGCAGGGCAGGTCACTGTCCTCCGACTGGGAGGGTGCCGGATGTCTGCGGCCCCAAAAGGGTGCTGCCTCAGCGGCTCTGTGGCTCCCGCCTGTCCCAGAAGCTGTCTGCCTCTGTGGTCCTCACTCTAACCTGTAGACTAAGTTCGGCGGAGTCCCGGAGCCAAGATGGCGCTCCCTGCAGGGCAGGTCACTGTCCTCCGACTGGGAGGGTGCCGGATGTCTGCGGCCCCTAAAGGGTGCTGCCTCAGCAGCTCTGTGGCTCCCGCCTGTCCCAGAAGCCGTCTGCCCCCGTGGTCCCCACTCTGACCTGTAGAGACTAAGCTCGGCGGAGTCCCGGAGCCAAGATGGCGCTCCCTGCAGGGCAGGTCACTGTCCTCCGACTGGGAGGGTGCCGGATGTCTGCGGCCCCAAAAGGGTGCTGCCTCAGCGGCTCTGTGGCTCCCGCCTGTCCCAGAAGCTGTCTGCCTCTGTGGTCCTCACTCTAACCTGTAGACTAAGTTCGGCGGAGTCCCGGAGCCAAGATGGCGCTCTCTGCAGGGCAGGTCTCTGTCCTCCGGCTGGGAGGGTGCCGGAAGTCTGCAGCCCCAAAAGGGTGCTGCCTCAGCGGCTCTGTGGCTCCTGCCTGTCCCAGAAGCCGTCTCCAGACTGATTTTCAAAGTGGATGTACAAGCTTGCAATTCCACCAACAATGGAGGAGTGTTCCTCTTTCTCCACATCCTTGTCAGCATCTGCTGTCACCTGAATTTTTGATCTTAGCCATTCTGACTGGTGTGAGGTGGAATCTCAGGGTTGTTTTGATTTGAATTTCCCTGATGATTAAGGATGCTGAACATTTTTTGGGTGCTTCTCAGCCATTCAGTATTCCTTAGGTGAGAATTCTTTGTTTAGCTCTGAGCCACATTTTTAATGGGGTTATTTGATTTTTCTGGAGTCCATCTTCTTGATATATATATATATATATATATATATATATATATATATATATATATATATATTGGATATTAGTCCCCTATCTGATTTAGGATAGGTAAAGATCCTTTCCCAATCTGTTGGTGGCCTTTTTATCTTATTGATGGTGTCCTTTGCCTTACAGAAGCTTTGCAATTTTATGAGGTCCTAGTTGTCAATTCTTGATCTTACAGCACAAGCCATTGCTGTTCTATTCAGAAATTTTTCCCCTGTGCCAATATCTTCGAGGCTTTTCCCCACTTTCTCCTCTATAAGTTTCACTGTCTCTGGTTTTATGTGGAGTTCCTTGATGCACTTAGATTTGACCTTAGTACAAGGAGATAGGAATGGATCAATTAGCATTCTTCTACTTGATAACTGCCAGTTGTGCCAGCACCATTTGTTGAAAATGCTGTCTTTTTTCCACTGGATGGTTTTAGATCCCATTTCAAAGATCAAGTGACCATAGGTGTGTGGGTTCATTTCTGGATCTTCAATTCTATTCCATTGGTCTACTTATCTGTCATTATACCAGTACCATGCAGTTTTTATCACTATTGCTCTGTAGTACAGCTTTAGGTCAGGCATGGTGATTCCACCAGAGGTTCTTTTATCCTTGAGAAGAGTTTTTGCTATCCTAGGTTTTTTTGTTATTCCAGATGAATTTGCAGATTGCACTTTCTAACTTGTTGAAGAATTGAGTTGGAATTTTGATGGGGATTGCATTGAATCTGTAGATTGCTTTTGGAAAGATAGCCATTTTTACTATATTGATCCTGCCCATCCATGAGCATGGGAGATCTTTCCATCTTCTGATATCTTCTTTAATTGCTTTCTTCAGAGACTTGAAGTTCTTATCATACAGATCCTTCACTTCCTTAGTTAGAGTCACGCCAAGGTATTTTACATTATTTGTGACTATTGAGAAGGTTGTTGTTTCCCTACTTTGTCTCTCAGTCTGTTTATTCTTTGTGTAGAGAAAGACCATTGACTTGTTTGAGTTAATTTCCTATCCAGCTACTTCACTGAAGCTGTTTATCAGGTTAAGGAGTTCTCTGGTGGAATTTTAGGGTCACTTATATATACTATCATATCATCTGCAAAAAGTGATATTTTGACTTCTTACTTTCCAATTTGTATCCCCTTTATCTCCCTTTGTTGTTGAATTGCTCTGGCTACGACTTCAAGTACAATGTTGAATAGGTAGGGAAAAGGTCTATTCCCTGATTTTAGTGGGATTGCTTCCAGCTTCTCACCATTTACATTGATGTTGGCTACTGGTTTGCTGTAAATTACTTTTATCATGTTTAGGTATGGGCCTTGAATTCCTGATATTTCCAAGACTTTTATCATGCATGGGTGTTAGATTTTGTCAAATGCGTTCTCTGCATCTAATGAGATGATCATGTGGTTTTTGTCTTTGAGTGTGTTTATATAATGTATTACATTGATGGATTTCCATATATTAAACCATCCCTGCAACACTGGAATGAAACCTACTTGATCATTGGGTGGATGATTGTTTTGATGTGTTCTTGTATTCAGTTAGTGAGAATTTTATTGAGTATTTTTGAGTCTATATGCTAAGGGAAATTGGTCTGAAGTTCTCTATTGGTTTTGTAGGAATACTTTGGTTTCTCCATCTATGGTAATTGAAAGTTTGGCTGGGTATAGTAGCCTGGGTTGGCATTTATGTTCTCTTAGTGTCTGTATAACAATGTCCAGGATCTTCTGGCTTTCATAGTCTCTGGTGAAAAGTCTGGTGTAATTTTTATAGGCCTGCCTTTGTATGTTACTTGACCTTTTTCCCTTACTGCTTTTTTATATTCTATCTTTATTTGGTGCATTTGTTGTTCTGATTATTTTGTGTCAGGAGGAATTTATTTTCTGGTCCAGTCTATTTGAAGTTCTGTAGGCTTCTTGTATGTTCATGGGCATCTCTTTCTTTAGGTTTGGGAAGTTTTCTTCTATAATGTTGTTGAAGATATTTGCTGGCCCTTTAAGGTGAAAATCTTCATTCTCATCTACTCCTTTTATCTGTAGGTTTGGTCTTCTCATTGTGTCCTGGATTCCTGAATGTTTCTTTTTTTTTTTTTTTTTTTTGGTTTTTCGAGACAGGGTTTCTCTGTATAGCCCTGGCTGTCCTGGACTCACTTTGTAGACCAGGCTGGCCTCGAACTCAGAAATCCGCCTGCCTCTGCCTCCCGAGTGCTGGGATTAAAGGCGTGCGCCACCACGCCTGGCCCTGAATGTTTTAAGTTAGGATCTTTTTGCATTTTGCATTTTCTTTGACTGTTGTGCCCATGTTCTCTATGGAATCTTCTGCACCTGAGATTCTCTCTTTCATCTATTGTATTCTGTTGCTGATGCTCACATCTATGGTTCCAGATTTCTTTCCTAGGGTTTCTATCTCCAGCATTGCCTCACTTTGGGTTTTCTTTATTGTGTCTACTTTCCTTTTTAGGTCTAGTATGGTTTTGTTCATTTCCATCACGTGTTTGGATGTGTTTTCCTGTTTTTCTTTAAGGACTTCTACCTCTTCGTGCTTTCCTTTTTTTCTTTAAGGACTCTTAACTCTTTAGCAGTGTTCTGTATTTCTTTAAGTGACTTAGTAAAGTCCTTCTTGATGTCCTCTACCATCATCATGAGATATGCCTTTAAATCCGGGTCTAGCTTTTTGGGTGTGTTGGGGAGCCCAGGACTGGGTGAGGTGGGAGTGCTGGGTTCTGATGATGGTGAGTGGTCTTGGTTTCTGTTAGTAAGATTCTTATGCTTGCCTTTCACCATCTGGTATTCTCTGGAGTTAGTTGTTATAGTTGTCTCTGGTTAGAGCTTGTTCCCCTCGTGATTCCATTAGCCTCTATCAGCAGACATAGAAGACTAGCTCTCTCCTGATTTTCAGTGGTTAGAGAACTCTCTGCAGGCCAGCTCTCCTCTTGCAGGGAAGGTGGACAGATATCTGGCATTTGGACCTGCCTTCTGGCAGAAGATGAAGGTCCAAAACTGGGCTTGTCCCAGAATCTGTGGAGATTCTGTAGTCCACATTCTCACCTGCACAGACTAGTCTTGGTGGGATCTGGGAACCAAGATGGTTCCAGCAGATGCTGTGGTAAAGCCCTCCTGGGCAGGGCAGACACCTCTCTTCTGACAGGGAAGGTGCCTGGATATCTGGAGCCTGAAACGCAGTCTGCCCCAGAAGCTCTGTGGCTTATGCCTGTCCCAGAAGCTGTTAGTTTCTGTAGTCCACACTCTCCCCTGCGCAGACTAGTCTTGGTGGAATCCCAGAACCATCAGTACTGTTTTATTATAGGTGCCTCCAAGATATGATTTGTCAAATACTTAAATTAGGTTGAATTTTACTTCCTGGCCTTCACCAATGTCCTAGGCAGTCCTTGAGTGGACTGACCCTGGACTTAGAATTTAGTAAGAATGTTACCTATTCAGAGGAATTGCCTCCAGTATTGAAAGAGAGATAGTGAAAAAAATCAGGCATACCTATCTACTACTACATAGAGTTAGAAATTTCAGGGCAAGCTTAGCAAAGTAAGTTTAGAATTCTTATTATAGTTATATATGGCAGACTACATTATTTAATAGAAGAAAGTCCTCCATAAAATCACTTAGAATAACAGCCGAGTCACTCCCATATACAGGAATTTACATGGTTTAGGAAGATGATTCGATTGTGGTTTAAGGAGGAACAAGAGTATTATATTGTTCATGAAAAGGTTAACAGAATGGAACTTCCCTGGTGCATGATTTTACTAGGCTTAGAGGAATAGCATAATTAGGTATTTACTAAGGGACCCCTGGTGTCCCTTAACAAGAGACTAGTATTGCACCTAGGTATATTAGCCCTTTCACCTGGCTCCTGTGAACAGCTGATTTTAGATAGGGCTGATCTTATCTCAGTTGTAACCACTGCCTGGTTCCTGTCAGCTTTTATGTATACATTTCTCTGTTTTGTGTTAGATACCTTCAATGTACCTTGGCTGATGTGTCACCTAACTTCCTTGTTTTCTTCTGTAATATAAGTCTGATGATTGCTTTGAGAAATTACATTAAGATACAACACTCTCTCTGTGTCAATATTCATTTGTCACTTTTCGCCAACTCCTTGCCCACCTAAGTACTGAAATCCTGGTTCCCTGTGTATTAAGAGACCAAGTGAATCCAGTCCATGGCAGCTTACAGGATCAGAAGTTCAGTAAATTATTATAATGCTGGGATCCTGGCAACATCCAGGAAGGAGTTGTGCAGGGAGAGCTGAGATTTCTACATCTTCATCTGAATGCTTCAAGGAGAAGACTGGCTCCCACATGGCTAGGAGGAGGGTCTCATTGTCCACCCCCCAGGACATACTACTTGGTACCTCCAAAGCCACTCCTACTTCAATAAGGCCATGCCTCCTAATAGGGTCACCCCCTGCACCAAGCATATTTAAACCATCAGAGGATCTATTCCATTTCAGCCAAAACAATTTGCCTAAGTCAATGTAAAAGTGGTAGAACCATAGACAGTGATATTAGTAATTAGGCTCCTGCCTGTAGTTCTAAATCAAAGTTCATATATGTTATACTAGAGCATGTGCCTCAGCAGCTCATGACAACAACAACATAGAAAACTAGTCTCCAGAGTCTTTTAACAGTCTGATTTTTAATGTGTCCTGCGGGTGTTTTCCGATGACCCATTGCTGATCCTGGTCCTGATGCTTCCTGGGGGAGTGGCAGGGGGTGAACTTCAGATGAGAGTGATGAACCCAGGACTGCATCCCATCGATGTTTACGGCCAGTGTGTGTGTGTGGGTCAGGATCATGAAGTGAGGTCCTTTTCAGCATGGGCCCATGGTTTTTCCTCTTTGACTTGGCATTTTCAGCCTGTTAGGTGGATAAAATGGATGATATATTCTCTTCTGTAACCACTTCCAGCTGACATTAGGACATTGTCATAGGGGCCCAGGAAGGCTGAAATGCTAGTCAAAGATTGGGCAACGGGGCATTTATTAGAAGCATCTGATTAGCTGATTGAGCTGAAAGATAGGGAGGAATCACATCAGCTAGACTGGTTAATATCAGATTTCAGCAAGTCAGAATTCAGCAGGTCCATAAGTAATCCCTGGATAGAGTCTGTTAGCCAGGTAAAAATCTACTGAGGCAAATACCGACTAGGGACAGAAGTTAAAATTGTTCAGTAATTGAGGAAAGTAAGGAATCTCAAGACCAAGGGGAGGGGGAATTCCCATTTTCAATAACAGGTGGGTATATTTATCTGGAGTCCTTTTGATCTTTGTCAGGTAGATCCAGATCTTATGACTTTTTGACGCCTTGAAGTTTATGTGAATTTTAGTTTATAAAAGGATATACATTAGTGTTAACATTGTATTGAAATCCGTATTTTAAAATAAGTAGTTAACAGGTGTTTGCAAGACAACAGGAGTAGGCCCATTCCTTTAGTAAAAGCTATAAATTTGGGACAGAAGGCAGGGAATATTCATTATTTTTTCCAGTTCAGAGGGCTAGATATACAGATCAAGCAGAGATTAGTTTTTAGCGTGATGAAAAGCACCTTTAAGTCTATGTTTAGAAAAATTAGGGAATTTAAAATCTTGAGCTTGTGACTGAATTGTATGCAGTCAGTGATCCATTAGCTAATCAAAACTCCATTCATCAATGTTAAAATTCTGAATGCTGAAATCTAAGTATAACAATAGCAGGAGGGGCAGAGAAGAAAAATGAAACATTTTCATTCATTATATCTTAAATTATTTTCTTATACCTCTACAACTTGCAATTATATACTTTAAAATACCTTCTTAGATCCTCCAATCCTAAACACCTTTTTAGAATCTCCAACATTATAACTTGCATTTACTAACTTTAAACATTTTTCATCTGATGCATTTTTTATTCCTATTTTCCTATCACCATCCATGTTTTTTTTTATGTGTGCTAAGCTTTATCACTTGTATTTATCAATCTCAAACAATTTCCTAGACCCACAAATATTTTTTAGATCCTCAGACCTTAAACAAATTTAAAATTTTACATTTTTTATCTAATTATTCATTATGAGACACGGGCAGTTGATCATTGAGAGCAGTCAATGAAGGAATAGCAAAACGTTATGTCTTTTAAGATGAAGAATGTGAGCAAGGCAAACCCATTTGCCCTTTTTAATGAGACCCAGTAGTTTTAACTAACTAATGAATTGAGTAATGAACTAACACAGTGGTGGATTACCTTGAGGTAAGGAGCTAGTTGCTTGTTTTCTAGCTGTTAAACTACAATTAGCTTTGCCATCAATATGATTAGAGACATGGGAAGGATAAATTGTAATATAAATAGCTATGTATCAACTAGCATGACAGATATTAGTCCATATTTTATTACCTAGACAGTTACACCAGGCTCCTGTGTCTCTCTGGCACCAAGGACTGAGGCAGTCTTTGGCTATCGGGCCAGAAAGTAAACAGGCTTTTTCTGTGGAAGATTCTCCAGTTGTCTTCAGTTTGTCCACAGTTCAGGCTGGGCCCTGGAAGCATGTGAGGCATTGGGGGCAGTTATGCCCAGTGATTATTATACCACAATCCCAGTGGTGTCCTTTGTTGTTGTGCCCATGTGCTCTTGGAGACTTGATGAGGGTTGGGGGAGAGGTCACTGTTAGGATTTGGGAGTGTCTGCCATGGTAGGTTGAAATATATTTCAAGCCATATCCAGCAGATTTCTTAATGGTTTGAGGGATAGTACCTACTACCTAGCATTATCTGAGTTAAATAACCTTTGTCTGTTTCTACCAGTTTACTCTAAGCTGTACCTTACAAACATAAAGCAGGAGACTAAATGAAGCTTCATCTTACCATTAACTGTATCAGTACTTAGCATGGCTTTAAATATATTTCTGAACATATTAAATTATTTGATCACCTTAAAAGTTACTGACTATTGGCAATGGCAAACATCCTGAAAATGTTGCTATGCTGCTTGACAAAGTTCTGGTGCTTGGACAACCTGGACTGAGCCCCCAGTGCCCTTGGTGGAAATTTGCTACATACCTTTTGCTATATTAATGTGTCTCACTGTTGAAGCCCTCTCTGTTAAAGCTAAAGATGGAACAAGAAAATGCTGGTGCAGACAGGAATGAAATTAATGAAAGTTTTCCAGAAGAAAAAAAATAGTTATGTAGAAAACTGACTTAAGAATGTATTCCTTAAATAAGCACTTAGAACATTAATGAGTATTCTTATTAAGAATGAGACAGAGGATTTGAGAAAAAAATTATTGAAGAAGAAATTATAGAAGCTGACAAAGTCTAATTGAATTGCTAGGTTATTATGTTCAGCTTTAGAAACACAGAACTTGTATGAATAGGAAAAGATTTTGATCATACAGTTGATGAGAAGCCTTAGTAGCTTCTTGAAGGCAAAAGTAAGCAGTTTTTGAAATCCTGATGTTCTTCTATTCTTTAAAGAGTTGTGATAAAGATAGGAATCACATTGAAACTAGGGTTCATGCAGAGACATAGAGGAAGGCATCTTGGCTCGCTTGCCTTCCTAAACAGACTTGTCAGACCAGAACTTGTCTGTTATACCCCCTTTGCTTAAGCAAGTGGATGTACAATATTTTGAGAAAGACAAATGACAGTGGTGTTATGTCAAATATAAAAGAAATATAGATGAAGGAAAGGAAAATTAAATAAAGGTCAGAGAGATTAAATTTTTATAGAAAGCCACAAGTTTGATATAACAGGTAGTAGGAAAAAACTTTTGATCTATTAATCTTATGCCAAACAGAAACAGAATCAAATTCAAATAGAGTCATTCTGCCTAGCATTTTTTGTAAGTTCAAGTCTTATTGACACCAATCTTAAGGAAGAAGATATTTAATTTAAAGAAAATTGATTTTATCATAATATTAATTTTAGTTCTCATAAAATTGCTGTTTGCTTGCTTTGTTCCTCTTTCAATGTTCTTATGGAATCAAGGAAGAGTTTATAAGAAAATGTATTTGAAAATGTATGTAATCAATGAATCAAATTTCTGAGGAAATGATTTTATGTATAAATAAAGCCTAAAAAAATATACAGGTTGTCCGAGTCGAAGAAGCCATCCTGAGATGGGCTTCCTCTCTGTCCTGTCTCTCATGATGTGAATGATGCTCCATGTCTGATCCTTCCTTCCTTTCCCTGCTCTTTCATCCACCCTTCTTCAGGACCTGCCTGTTTCCTGCCGACTATCAATACCTCTTAGGTATGAGACTTAAAAAATAATCACAGATTTGAATTGAAGCTCTTGTAGTATCAAAATAAAATAAAATAAAATAAAATAAAACTATAAGCATACTCCATGAAGAGAGAAAGAACTTTTATGACCTTTATATGGTGTATCATTATAGAACATAACAGTTTTCCATATGATTAGGGTTAAGCTGAAGTCAGTGTCAGAACAGGAAAAAGTTAACAAGTTAGGAATTTTAAAGTATTTTTAGAGACCTGCTTCTTTGGTTGACTCATGTCATGCATTGTTGCCCCAAATGGCTTTAACCCTACAAAATTTAAGCTAACCTTTTGTTACAGATGTTATAGATTCTTAAACATACCCAAAAAATTATAAGCCAGTAATCTATAGCCAAGACACCAGAACATAGTAAATATATACATTTCAGAGCATTAAGAAACAAAGATGTAGTGGCCACATACACTTACACAATTAGAATAGACAGACACAAATTTCCTTACTTCTTCCACCTATAATTTCAAGGGAGCTGCACCTTGGTACATAGTGAATCCAGTTCTCATGGGCTATGGGTTTTGTAGCTGGAGTAGTCATTGGCTTCCTTACCAGAGAAGAGGAGAAGCTGCTGGTACCACTTCAAGAGAGGCTCACTTAGATCAAGCAGCTTAAGCAGGGCTTTGCCAGCTGTGCTAGAGTCATAGCTGCAGGTGTGGGGCTCCAAGGGCAGCACCAGTTTATCAGGGGTTTCTGTTGTTGTTGTTGTCCTAATTCAGCCACGTCCTTTTCTCCTCAAATATTCCTAACGAGTCAAAGCTTAGTCAACAGATAAATGGTCAGCAGATAAAGTTTTAATCATTTTTCCACTGAGTGTGAAACACAGAGCAAGAATCAAACAACTAAACAAAACTGTAGATATAAACTGACAGACATGGACAGACAGACATACCAAGGACAACCAATACAGTTGGGGTTAAAAGGGAAGGGACCTAGATGTCCCACTAAAGAGACCCAGGTGCCCCATAGAGAAGGAGTTAAAGATAAAGGAGGGAAGCACAAACAAAACAAAACAAAACAAAACAAACCCCAAAACTCTGAAAGCTGAAAGTAGAAGATAAAACAAATGAAACTGAGTGACTCTCTCAGGCAAGAGTCACAACCAAGTCCAAGCCCAAAGGTTTAGATTGTACTGGGATCCTGTAGCCAAGAGGACAACCTGAACATCCTCTGTTCTCCCAATCTGAGAGCATTATTATGACCAACTGCCTTCACCTGAGTCACCAAAAGGTACCAGAAACAAGACCAAGCCAAGAAAACTCAAGACCAAATGAAGAAAATGGATTATACAGGTAGAAAATTAGAATCTTAGCACCATGCAGAGGGCCCAGCTGGCTTGGTGGCATTTACTGTAGTTAACTGAGGAGTGCTTGAGGGTGGGGAGCTTCCCACCAATGCACCAAATGTTAGGGTTCAGGAGTCACCCCACAAACCACAAACCACCCATCTCAGTCAGACAGGAATAGTTTATTGAATACACACCTAAAAACTGATCGACCAGGGTAACAGCTGAAGGCTACACACTTGACTTTTCTCTGGTCAGCTTACAAAGGCTAAAACTGCTAATCCTCAGACACTGAAAGTGTTGCCTGGTGGTCAGCACTGACTCAAGCCATTTTAGACAAAACAGCTCATATTGACCTTTAATTTGATGGGTCCTATGTGAAGCTTATAGTTGTAAAAATTCTTAACATTAACAAACTTCATAACATACAGGATATATAGCAAGGTATATGTCAAACATGACCCTATTCTGAGTGAAGTTTTTATCTGTGTAAATGACTGACAGGCATATTAAAGCAACAATATGAAATAGCTGACCGGCATGAGACAAAATACAGCTGTGCTAGAGGCCAGGTCTCAACATTGACAAATTCTTACACTTCCTTTTACATCAGAAACCTTTCAACATAAGTTTTTGGTTTTTACTCTAAATAGAGTGCCTAGAAGATCCATTCTAAAATATTGTCCTCTCTCTGCATAACAAATTCATTAGGAGAAAAAGTAGACATCAGAATAACTAGAAAAGTCAAGTTTGGAATCTAGGCTGTCCACATGTGGGTCTTGAGGTTACTTTTTCTCTCCTTGAGTCAACTCTTGGTCTGTTTTAGCTGTTAATTGTGTAGGACTATAAGTTTGAGTCACCTTGTAAATTTTGAAATAAATTACTTAACTCTTGAGTAGTTAATCCATTAGTAGTTTGTAATCACTTTATATCCCCCAATAGTTTTTGAAAATAATTTTCAGTTTGTAACTGATCTCTTCTGATCAGGAAACCTTTTGTGGTTGAGTCTTTTGTTGACCCAATTTAAATCCTAGATAGTTGATGGAATCTCTTCTCTGTGTTTTCTCAGAATCAATCTGTAAACTCCAACTAGGTAAAAGCCTTCTTATTCTCTGGCACCAACTGCCTCTGCTGATGGATGCTGAATTACATAAACTCATGAATGAACTCAACTCTCCTCCACTGCTTTAACTGCACTGAACTACATAAACTCAGGAGTGAACTCACCTTCACTCCACTGTTCTCACTGCCCTGACTCCCAACTGACTCAACTCCAAATCACTGACAAACTTTCCCTAGGCTGCTCTTAAATAGCTCTTTCTTGTGCTGTTCTCATGAGAGATGGGCATATCCTGTCTCTGACTCATTCAAATCTTTCTAAGATTCATTACTTTGTTTGCCCCTTAAGTAGAAGTCACTTCCAAATGTGGCTGCTACCTTCTACAAATGAATTATACCTTAAAGGTGTGTGCAAAGGGCATGTCTGTATTCCAGCCAGAGGGATTAAAAGTATGTGCCATGTCTGCATTCCAGTTGGATCATCCACATCTAGGACTTTGGATATAATCCCTTGCCAGAGCAGCCATGTTGCTGGATTAAAATTACTCTATGAGGACCCTGATACTTATAGAGGAAAAAGTGGGGAAACTCCTTGAAGATATGGGCACAGGGGGAAAAAATTCCCAAACAGAACAGCAATGGATTGCACTGTAAGATTGAGAATTAACAAATGGGATCTCATAAAACTGCAAAGCTCCTATAAGGCAAAAGACACTGTCAATAAGACAAAAAGGCCACCAA
This sequence comes from Mus caroli, assembly GCF_978045245.1. Lineage (NCBI taxonomy): Eukaryota > Metazoa > Chordata > Mammalia > Rodentia > Muridae > Mus > Mus caroli. Next base: position 69,424,216 of record NW_028227274.1, read on the forward strand.
CATATTGGAAAAGGATCTTTACCAATTCTAAATCAGATAGGGGACTAATATCCAATATATATAAGGAACTCAAGAAGATGGACTCCAGAAAATCACATAACCCGATTAAAAATGGGGAACAGAGCTAAACAAAACATTCTCAACTGAGGAATACTGAATGGCTGAGAAGCACCTGAAAAAATGTTCAACATCCTTAATCATCAGAGAAATGCAAATCAAAACAACCCTGATATTCCACCTCACACCAGTCAGATTGGCTAAGATCAAAAACTCAGGTGACAGCAGATGCTGGTGAGGATGTGGAGAAAGAGGAACACTTCTCCATTGCTGGTGGGATTGCAAGCTTGTACAACCACTCTGGAAATCAGTCTGGCAATTCCTCAGAAAATTGAACATAGTACTATCAGAAGATCCAGCAATACCTCTCTGGGCATATACCCAGAAGATGCTCCAACTTGTAATAAGGACACATGCTCCACTATGTTCATAGCAGCCTTGTGTATAATAGCCAGAAGCTGGAAAGAACCCAGATGTCCTTCAACAGAGGAATGGATACAGAAAATGTGGTACATTTACACAATGGAGTACTATTCAGCTATAAAAAGAATGAATTTATGAAATTCCTGGACAAATGGATGTATCTGGAGGACATCATCCTGAGTGAGGTAAGCCAATCACAACCCAGTCACTTGATATGCCCTCAGTGATAAGTAGATATTAGCCCAGAAACTTAGACTACCCAAGATACAATTTACAAAACACATGAAACTCAAGAAGAAGGAACACCAAAATGTGGATACTTTGTTCCTTCTTAGAATGGGGAACAAAATACCCATGGAAGGAGTTACAGAGACAAAGTTCAGAGCTGAGACAGAATAAAGGACCATCCAGAGAGTGCCTCACCTGGGGATCCATCCCATTTACAACCACCAAACCCAGACACTATTGCATATGCCAACAAGACTTTGCTGACTATGCCAGTGCCTGACAAATAGAGAAGTGGATGCTCACAGTCATCTATTGGATGGAACACAGGGCCCCTAAAAAAGGAGCTAGAGAAAGTAACCAAGGAGCTAAAAGGGGTTGGCAACCTTATAGGAAGATCAACAATATGAACTAACCAGTACCCCACAGAACTGTGTTTCTAGTTGCATATTTAGCAGAGGATGGCCTAGTTGGCCGTCAATGGGAGGAAAGGCCCTTGGTCTTTCGAAGATCATATGCCCCAGTACAGGGGAATGCCAGGACCAGGAAGCAAGAGTGGGTAGGTTGGGAAGCAGAGCACAGGGGGGGTATAGGGGACTTTGGGGATAACATTTGAAATGTTTTTGAATGAAATTCATCTAATAAATGAATTTAAAAATTTGAATGAAAAACATCTAATAAAAATGTATTTTTAAAAAGAAATTCATTCAAAATAAAAGTTTACCACACATAAAAATAAAAATAAATTACTCTATGAGAACTTATCATGTTTACAATAAATATTAACCACCACAAGGATGTTAGACAAGAGTAGGGGACTGAGAGGTCCTTCTGTAGTTATTTGCTTCAAAGGTACCATTGAGACATAAATATAAATAGGTTACCTTCTTCTTTGACAAATTGTATTAATACTGTCATAAACAGCAAATGTAAGATAAATTTCAAAATTTCAGCTTTAAAATGAAAAGCCCCAGGCTTCAAGAAATTCATTTCCAAGCATGGTTAATTAAAAATAAACCATGACTGGCCTTTCAGAAACTGCTAATGATTCACAGGCTACGTGATACTAGTTAAATCCCAATTCATTGGCAATGGCTTTACACTGGCCACAGAACTAAAGGGAAATGTGGTGACAAAAATAAAGTTAGCACTTATTACCTGGCTCAAAACTAATAAAAATCACACCAATAATTGCTGTTAGTTATTAGTGCTTTGCCCAAAACTAACAAATCTCCCATGGAAACTTTTTAAAAGAGGTACAGACAAGGTCTCACAGTGTAGCCCTGGCTAGCCTGGTATTAACTTTGTAGATATAGCTGCTACTTCATGGAGGTACTGGGATTAGAGGTACATGTCATTATATCCAGGTGAATTCTTACCATCTTCAATACTCCTTGAGTTCTAGGCCACAAGAGCTACTATTATCTTAGCATTTAAACAATGTTGTGGTTTAATAGTTCCTTCTTGGTGAGTAAATAAAAAGTAGAGCGCTGCTTTCCTGTACTAGGCCATATCACCTTAATTTTGTGCCTTATTCAATAAAATCTGTAAGGAACAAAAGCCTTAGGCACACAGCTATTCTTTTCTGAGTCTTTCCATCTTGTCTTCCAAGGAGTATCTTGTTGCTTGTATCCTATTAAATGCATAACATTCTATCTTTCTATCTACCTCTTCCAGGCTTCACAATCTCTATCTTATCTGCCCTGTTGTTTTCTATTACCTGCAAAGCACCTGCAGTTCCTTTGTGTATCTGCTTAGAAACTTCTTAATCAAGGATATGAAGAACAGGCAGAGATGATTTTGTTCCCCCAGAAACAGTTTGAAGAATTAAAGAAGAACTGTTTACAAATATTCAGGTATCAGAGATATAAACAAAGGAATGATGAAACATTCCAGGGCTAGTTAATGAGGAAGGAACGGGCGTGCAAGTGCAAATAGGAGAGAGCCATATGTACACCCTTGAAAAGAAAAGTGACTTTGGTCAGTTACAGCTCTTCTCATGTGACCCTGCGAGAAAACAAGCTGGGAAAATAAACACGCCATCGTTATCATAGTCTCAATTTTCTCTTTACTATTCTGTAATTGAACTCAAATGCCAACTAGGGTCAAGGGAGTCTAATGGTAGAGGAGCCGACTGAGACAGAGGGCATGACCTTGTATAGGCAAAAAGAAGCTATGCAGCAAGGGAAGATGGAATAGGTCAAATGGAAGCATCAGGCTCCTGGAGACAACCAGTCTTCTCCCTGCTGTTGACCAAGACCCTGCAGATGGTTCTGTTTCCTAATCCATCAAGTAAGAGGTACAACATAATCCCACTTTAGAGAGTTGTTTATAGAAAAGCCTACTAAAAGTGATAATAAAATATTGTACAGACATAAAGGGCCATATGGATGCTCAATATTTGTGACTAGATACTTGAATCCTACAAATGTAATGCTAAGGGTAGAGGTGGGATCTGAACTACAGGGCTGACCATGAGAATCCAGATGAAAACAAGCCATCTGGGAAGGAGAGCCTGGCAGCCTCCTGGACATCTGTGCAGGCAGAAGTCTGCACTTATGCCGACAATGCTTACTACAGCTGCAGGATGCTAGAACCACTGTTTGACCTAATGAAGATTGTGATGGTTTGTATATCCTTGGACCAGGGAGTGGCACCATCTGAAGGTGTGGCCTTGTTGGAATAGGTGTGACCTGGTTGTAATGGGTGTATCACTGTGGGTGTGGGTATAAGATCCTCACCCTAGTTGTCTGAAAGTCAGTCTTCCATTAGCAGCCTTTGGATGAAGACATAGAACTCTCAGCTCTGCCTGCGCCAGGCCTGCCTGGATTCTGCTGTTCTCCCTCTTTGATGATAATGGACTGAACCACAGAACCTGTAAGCCCACCTCAATTAAATGTTGTTTTTTATAATACTAGCCTTGGTCATGGTGTCTGTTCACAGCAGTAAAACCCTAAGACAAAGATCTCAATAAAAGGTTGATCTCATTAATTATCCTGTTGTTACGGTGGTAATGGCAATTGGCAAACCAACATATAGATCTGACCCATATCCCTTGAGATTCAGTTTCTGAAGCCTAGACTGAAGTCATTACATTTAACAAACTGTTTCCAGAGACTTGTTTTGTTTTGTTTTGTTTTGTTTTCACCAGGTTGATTATGAGAAAAACAACAAATAAACAACTTATGCCTGTTCAGTCCTCTGTCCTCTGTTATAAAGGGAAGCGATCTAGAAAGAAGAAGCCAGCAGGGAATTTGATCATTCCTTTAGGAAGGATTTGATCAAGTAGTTAGTCAAAACTTTTGGTAGTCAGGAGACTGTGGTGTGTGTGTGTGTGTGTGTGTGTGTGTGTGTGTGTATTTGCTTCTCCATTCCCCCTCCTCTGGTGTCACTTGAAAATTCTTTTGACTTATGTATGCTATTGTAGCTTCATATTTCAAAGCAAACATGGTCTCTGTGTTAACATGAATATACCAGCTAAAAAATCATCATGACTGTTGAGCACAGAGCCTAGCTTTAGGACTGAGTGTGTGTCTGCTACCCTTGTTAGCTGACTCAACAGATCCATGACCCAAGGTTCTTCCTTTATAAAAAAAAAAAAAAATGAAGCACACAAGTGGGACCTTGGAGGACTTCGTGGTGGCATTCTCAAGCTAAAGCTTACACAAGAAGATACACTAGATAAATGAAAGTTGCCTTGCCTGATTTTTAAGGGAACATGGGTTTTGATAAGAAGCCTTTGCTAGTTTCAGTCTTGGCCCTTCAAAATTCATTGTGATGCCTTCCTGAACTCCAGGATCCTGTCAAGTGCTATTACAAAATCATTGCAAGAAAAGAGATTTAACTTTTTCTCCTGTTTAAAGCCTACTTCAATTCTACTTGGAGACATATTAAGCTAGTAGCAACAATTGCCTTTTGAGCTATCAATTTGAAGTCATATCAAAGAAAAATCACTCTCTAAAAATATCCGAATGCACAATGAGAATTAGTAGAGGCATTTTGAGCTAGTGTGGAATTTTGAAAAGGAGACTCAGTATTTGAAATAAAAAAAGGGAGGGAAAGTGAATTAAAGAGACTATATAATATCCTAAAGCTGGTAGAATATCATGCTATTTGGATTCTTTGCCAAGGGAAGGAATTAGAATGCTAAATGAAGTAATCATGCTCCATTCATAACTGTGGGGCAGTAGACATTGCCACCAGAGAGAAGAACTGGTATGGTTGTAATGACATTCAGAACCCTGATAAAACTCATACTTGAGAATGGCAGGAGTTCAAACTAACTCCTGACCAGACTCCTGTCCTGGAGCATGTAACTACCACACCCCACTAAGAGAACCATAACAGTCAGTAGAACCTAGAGTTCGCCTGAGAGTTTAGCCAATGAACATCCCTTCCTAGGCATCCCTTCCTGCAAAAGTTATTTAATCTCTGGTTCACCTTGAGTGAGTCATACGCATCCTCATCTACCAAGAAGAAAGCTGTTTGGACAAGCATGGACTGTCTCCTTCATCGAGGACCACTGTGTGTGTGTGGGGGGGGGGGGAGCTTTGTAATACAGAGAAGTGTCTAAGTCTTCTGTAGTCTGCCATTCTTCCAGCCCTTCTTCACCCCTGGTATTCACACTGAGCTAAGCCAAATTCCCTAGCACATCACAGGCCATTAAGTCCTCATTTCCAACTGCCCAAGGTCCCCAGTGGTACACTGGAGGATGGGAGCAAACTTTCTCAACTCCTCACGGTTTCCAGGGATATCTGGCTGCCCAGGAGTTTGAGAACCACAGCCTCAGTCCCAGTTACTGCCTATATTCACCAGGAAGAACAGGACCTGGGTCCCCATCTTAGACTGCCTTTCCCCCCTCCCCCCAAATGTGTGTTGGTGGCCAGCATCCCAACAGCAAGGTGAAAAACAACCACACATGTTTTGATGTTGCAAATGTAATTGATCTATCTACCTAGGCAGGGCTGGTTGAATTTCCATACTCTTTCTGTTATGATTTCTGAATCCACCATTTTGATATTTGTGGCCAATTAATTTTTTCTTGGGCAACAAACCTGTGCATTCCAAGGTCTTTAGAGGTATCCATGCTCTCTAGACAGTACACAGCACTTGACAACTCTCCCTGAATAAAATAACAATGGAACGTAATTCTTAGACTTTGCCTAGTGTTCCCTGACTGAAGAAAACAGAAGCAATTAATCACTGGTCTATGTAAAATAACTGACAGGCAGGAAGCTATGGGGAACCTTTTGTGAAGGGACAAAGCTCTTCTGTCCTCCTTTGCTAGTTCCTAAACTTAGTGTCTTTTCTTGTGTAGTACCTAGAAAAGAGCACATTCTTCCCTTTACACTCTATTAATGATTCCAGCATCAGTGATCTCATCCAATATCCCATATTCATTTATAAAACAAGTTGCTGATACAACTTTTCCCAGCATACAGGGCCCTGTCTAGAGGGGAGAATTTGTGGCAAAAATAGAATCAGACATGAATCCAGCTAGCATTCTTTATTTGAAATGATATTTTGATAGAATTGAGCCCAGAGCTTTTAAAGGATATTGAAATTGACAATTTATGTCTTTATAAAAATCATTCTTTAGCCCACAACTAATTGTTATTTGTAAGCTTTGAGGACTCCTGTGAGTTCCCTACTTAATATTTTTCTGTTGAATCTTTAACAGATATTTAGAGAAATTAGCTATTAGTTTAAAATCCTCATCTGAGCAATGAATTCTAGACCCAGAAACTGATACTATGCCCTATAATTTTGAGCCTTGGTTGGGCTGGTATTGGAAAAGGAATTTATTGCTTTGAAGCGGTATAGAATCAATACACTTGGCATAATGTGCTGGTAACCATGCCAACACAACTTACATACAAAGCTAGAGGGTAAAGTGGTTCTAAAATAATTGACAGAAAGATAATTAAGTCGAGTTGTGTCAAGACACGAGATAAACGATGATTCACTTGAAGCCCTCTGGTATAAAACAGGCATAGTAAACAGCAAATCTAATAAATGACTCCTCTCATCAGAGCTTCTCAGACCATTTCTTTAAGAGGAGACTTCTGTGCTATTTTATGTTCCCTTATACATTGGGCTTCAGCTTATCCACTTTCTTTCCAAGGATGGTTTGGGACTCATTTAGTTCAGGTTTGAGACTTTCAAATTAAGAAAGATGCAAAACATCAAGGCATCTGGTTAAAACCAGGTTGCACAGTAAAAACGATTGAGCTTGACTTTGGTGGTTGTCCTTTCTCAGTACTCTTTTCTGAATCTTTTTGAATTGAGCGTGCTCTTCAGTGGACAATGTCCCCCAGAATGATTCACTAGGCTATATTTTGTGTTAGCAGTTCAAAACCATGCTGTACGCCTGGGAAGAATGGGACTCTCTAAAAGGTACATATAATTTACAGTATTAAGTGAATTCATTTCTAGCACTTCAAATTCTTCATTAACCCTTTCCTAAAATTGATTCATCTGCAGCTGACATGTCAATCATTCTTCTTTATCCTTCTCTAGGTCAGAGATCTAGATTTTAATATGGTCCTAATCTGACTAGACTCTCTATAAATTACAAATTCTATAATGCCCTTAGTCATTTGCTTTTATATACACACACCAAAAAAAAATAAATAAATAAAAGTAGGATGAAGGACATAAAATAACCTAAGAAACTGAATTCCTTCAACAAATGCAGAAATTTTGAAGTCTAAGTAGTCTCTGTAATAGTAGGCAATGAATACAATTGTGTTCTCTTTTCTAAATATGTACCTTCACGCTGTGGATGCTTCTAAAACATATACTATAAACCAACACACAATCTCCCTAAATAATGGTTCATAAAACATTAGAAGAATTCAAAGAGTAACTGTGACACTCATTTTAAGTTTCATGGTGTCAACCCACAATGAAGTTTCTGCCAAAACAATTTACAGCCTTTTTTAAAAATCTCTTGATGTTGTGCACAATTGAATTGCTTCAGCGTAGTCTACTCAAATGGCAAATTACTCAGAGTCATGAACAATAAAACCTCAAGATTTTAATCCTTACCACACCCATGGGACTCTTTTGAAATGAGACTTTGATTCTAGAACACCTAAAGTAATTATGTACACATAGATTGAAGCTTCACTTCTCATAGCTCTGGCTTGTTTATGGAAAATAAAGATGTTATCCCCTCTGATCAAGCATGATTGCTGAGGCACTTTTGAAAACATGATAAAGCACTGCAGAGTGTTTACCCTCTTCTGAGGAGACAGGTCCTGCTTGGCATGTAAGTTGTTATTTACATGCATAGTTTGTTTCCTCTAACATGTCTGTCAGAACATAGTCCCTTCAGTCATGTAATAAATTATACTACATAATGCTTTTGGTCCCAAGTTTAATCTGTAAACAGTATGCTCACAGCTGGTGAATCTGTTGTCTTGCTTCTGGCTTGCAGTGCTCATTTTATTTAAGAATAACATCAATTCTGGACTGTGCCTGCAACAGAGTCAATAAATGTGCAGTGTTGAGTCCATAAACCTACAACCTGGGCTTGAGAACCAATGGCGTTGAATTATGAGGCTTGCTATGGCCCCTTCCCCACTACACATTTTTCTTCCTCTCAAGTGGCTGTAGCTTCCCACAGCTAAATGGTAGTCG